>NC_066544.1:13912280-13944780 GCF_024679095.1 Eriocheir sinensis
AACATATGCATTTAGCTTCACTTTCCGAGGCCATCATTTTGCAGGCGACAGACAGACACATTAAGCCGTTTACGTAAAAAAGTATAAACGTGTCATACAGAAAGAGAGGAAAGTTGAATTCGCAATAAAAAATAAATAAAAAATGTAGAAATGGGAACATGAACCTATATATTTTTTTCAGTCTTTCATTCCCCTTTAACTTTTCAACGTTTAGTAATCTCTGTTTTGTTTATCTTGTTTGTTTCACCACATTTCTTTCTCCAGCAACTATGGATTGACTTGAAAGAAAACGATGGGGTAGGAATTATAAATGTACCAAAATTTTTTCTCCCCTCTTCCATTCCCCTTTAACTTTTCAACGTTTAGTGATCTCTGTTTTGTTTATCTTGTTAGTTTCTTGCACCACCTTTCTCCAGCAACTATGTATTGACTTTGAAAGAAAACGAAGGGGTAGAAATTGTAAATGTACCCATAACTTTTTCCCTTCTTCCATTCCCCTTTAATTTCCCAGCGTTTAGTGATCTCTGTTTTGTTTATCTTGTTAGTTTCTTGCACCACCTTTCTCCAGCAACTATGTATTGACTTTGAAAGAAAACAAAGGGGTAGAAATTATAACTTACATTGAGGCATTTTTTCCTATTTTCTCTATTTCTTTCTTACCTGTGCTGGCGGTCCACAAGTATATAATATGGAGGCTCATTTCACCCTATTAATTACGACCATTATCCTCATTAGAAAAATTAATAAAGGTAAACCCATCTCCCTCGACTTCCTCCTCCTCCTCCTCCTCTTTCTCTTCTTCCTCTCCCTCTTCCTCCTCCTCCTCCTCCTCCTCCTCCCTTTTCTAATTACGGTGAATCTTATATGCCTATTAATCCATCCATCAAGCTTCTCTCTCTCACGTATGTATGTATGTATGTATGTATGTATGTATTTTGGCGTTTCTACTTTTTTTAATTTATTTAATATACATTTTCATTCGCGCATCAAAGGAATGACGCAACACATTTTGATTAAAGGGACGCGTTTTCCGTTTTTTTTTTTTCCCTAGCTTCCGGGCCTAAAAGCGGTTTGTTCCATTTGGCAATTAATTCGCACAAGCATGAAATTTATGTCCCGCGCTGTAATCTGCATCAAAGTACGCCACCTTTTAAACTTGTGTGTGTTTCAATTATGAGTGTGTGTGTGTGTGTGTGTGTGTGTGTGTAATAAAGCAAACAATCCTAAAAGTACTCATAATGTTGGCAGTAGTAGTAGTGGTAGCAGTAGTAGTAGTAGTAGTAGTAGTAGTAGTAGTGGTGGTGATAACAATGACACTTCGAGCATAAAACACATAATTAACTTTCCACCATTGCAGTTTTTGTGGCATTATCATTATTATTATTATTATTATTATTATTATTATTATTATTATTATTATTATTATTAGTTTCCCTTCCAAAGGTGTTACTCTGGAAAATTGTTTCAGGTGGAGGGAAAAAAAGGGACCGTGCGGCAAACTTTTTTTCCCGGTGTGGTTCCAGAGAGGTAATTGCATTTTTTTATTGTACATACCTTTTTTTTCATTTTGATCTTTCATTTTTTATACACATCCCCACCAACACACATACACACACATACACAAAGACACACAAACACACATAGCTACAAACATTAACATACTCATATGCTAACTATGCTTTCATACATACATACATATATACATACACAAAAAAAGAGGACATACCTAGATGCTATTCACAAACATACAATCATACACACTCGCCCTTCCTCTCCTTTTTTCCTTTCCCTTTCCTCCTTACGCTACTTACAAATATTACACACCTGCGTATCTTTCTCTCTCCTTTCACCTCTCTTTCGTCTCTTTGGTCTCCTTCCTCACTTCCTTACTCTCAGAAACACACACACACACACACACACACACACACACACACACACACACACACACACACAGTCCCTCGTCTGGAAATGTAATACTACGAGCCAAATATGCATCACTAAAAACGTAAAAAATGTAACATCCAGAGAAAGAATGCAGTGAAAAATAATGCCCTCGAAAAACACACAGCATGTTCCCCTATTTTACAGTTTCCCCGGTAATGAAATACGGCTGGGCGGGTCCATAGACTTTTTCCCCCTGATATGCACGAGTGACGGCCGGCGAAGATTAATGATAGGTTGCGAGAGAGAAGGAGAGAGACTTAAGAGAGCAAACTATACAGAATTATGTGGTGTTAGTATTATCCTGCATTTTTTCATCATTTTTTTTTTTTTTACATCAGAGGACACGGCAGAAGGGCAACATAAAAAAAAAAAAAAAAAAAGCCCGCAACTCGCTGCTCCTTTAAAATATACATGGCGATTTTTTTCAGCTCTATTCTTCAGTTTTCCTTTGCTTCACTCTATTTCCTCCCTTTTTCCTACTCTATTCTAATTAAATTTTTCCTACTTTTCCATGAACGCTTTTTTTAACTATGCCACTCAATTTTACACCGACTCCTCTTTTTTTTCCTCCTTTTTCCGCAATTTTGAATTCATTCCTATTCTTTTTCCTCCTTTTCCCCTTCTTTCGTCCAATTTTTCTTACCTTTCATGAACACATTTTTCCCCTATGCAACGTCTTATTTTTTCACTTTTCTCTTTTTCCTTATTTCCAAATTTACATTTTTCACTGTTTTCCTCCCTTTCTTGCCCAAGTTTTCCATTTTCTCCAATTTTCCTGTACGCTATTTAACCCTAACAATTCTACCCCTCCATTCTCTCCTCTCTCTTCACCTGTATGTTATATATTACCTCACGTACCTGTCAGTCATTCTCTCACCTTTACTTTATATATAAACAAACAACTAAAATCCCATACCTTTTTAATCTACAACAAACCTCCCTTCACATTCTCACTGTATATATAAACAACCTACAATCACATACCATCTCAACTATCTACATATCTCACTTCACAGTCTCACCTTCTCACTACATTACCACCGCACCTGTACTCCACTCCCAACAACTGTACACCTGTCCTCACCTCACCTGTGCCACACCCTCTGACTCGTCTACATACCTCACTGTACAATCTCAATTCCTCACTACATGACTACCGCACCTGTACTCCAATCCCTTCATCTCCACACCTGTGCTCCCCTTACCTGCGTGTGTAATTAACGTCAACCACACGCCGTCCTCGTCCTCGCCTTTCCGCGTGGCCACAGCAAGAACACGAAGCGGCTTTCTAAAGGATATTACATTCCCTTACAGACAGCCGCAGAGAGAGAGAGAGAGAGAGAGAGAGAGAGAGAGAGAGAGAGAGAGAGAGAGAGAGAGAGAGAGAGAGAGAGAGAGAGAGAGAGAGAGAGAGAGAGAGAGAGAGAGAAGGACGGACACACAGAGACAGACAAAAGGATAGACAGAGAGCTCGACGGGCAAACACACACACACACACACACACACACACACACACACACACGCCCGGTAGCTCATTTCTTAGAGCGTCTGCCTCACAACCAGAAGGACCGGGGTTCGATTCCCCGACCGGGTGAAGATAAGTTGGGTTTATCTTTTTCACGTGTGGCCCCTGTTCACCTAGCAGTGTGTAGGTACGCGACGTAAGGCGAGGAGTTGTGACCTCGTTGTCGCGGTGTGTTGTGTGTGAGTGGTCTCAGTCGTACCCAAAGATCGGTCACTGAGCTCTGTGCTCCTTCCGTAGGGGAACGGCTGGCTGTCTCGAGAGAGACCCGCAGCAGACCAAGAGGTGAATTACACACACACACACACACACACACACACACACACACACACACACACACACACACACACACAAACAAACAAACAAACAAACACATACACAAAGTCGATGCTGACATGTGTGGTAAAGACAGTTTGGAGGAGGAGGAGGAGGAGGAGCCGGAGGAGGAGGAGGAAAAGGAGGAGGAGGAGAGGATGGAGCACTGTTCTATTCAGAGCACACACACACATACACACACACACACACACACACACACACACACACACACACAGGAATGATTCACGCCCTAAGGGAAGTTACGACACCACAAAGAAGAGAAATGACGTAAAGACGATGAAAAAAAAAAAAAAGGATTATAAATGAACCGAGAACGAGAGATGAGATGAAGGGGAGAGGACAGGAGATGAAAGGATGAGAAAAGGAATGAATAAGTAAGAAAGAGGTGACAAGGGAGGAGGAAGAACGAGAGGATAAGAGAAGAACGCAGAACGAGGAAGAACGAGGGGACGAGACAAGAAATACGAACGAAGGAAAAGGGAGAACTAACAAAAAGGTGTTGAAAGAGGAATTTAGAATAAGGGGATGAGAGAAACACTGACAATGAAAAGAGGAATTTAGAATAAGGGGATGAGAGAAACACTGAAAATGAAAAGACGAAAAGAAGAACTGAGAAAGGGAGGAGGTAAGAACGTGCAAATAAGGGAAGAAGGAAGAACGAGAGGACGAGACAAGAAATACGAACGAGAGAATGAGGGAGAACTAAGAGAATGGTGTTGAAAGAGGAATTTAGAATAAGGGGATGAGAGAAACACTGAAAATGAAAGGACGAAGGAAGAGGGAATAAACATGAGAGATACGAGAAGAGCAAAGAAGGAGAGGAATAAAAGAGAACTAAGAAAAGGGGAATAAGGAAAAAAATAAGAAAGAGTAGAAAGGGAAGAACTGCGAGAGGGCATAAACATGAGAGATACGAGAAGAGCAAAGAAGGAGTGGAATAAAAGAGAACAATGAAAAGGGGAATAAGGAAAAAAATAAAAGAGTAGAAAGGGAAGAACTGAGAGAGGGAATAAACACGAGAGATACAAGAAGAGAAAAGAAGGAAGGGACTAAGAGAGAACTGAGAAAGAGGGAATAAGGAAAAAAATAAACATTTGACAAGGGAAGGACTGTGAACAAGAGAATATTTGACTAAGAACGAGGGGGAAGGAAAGAACCACCACAACCACCTCCACCTCCACCACCAGCACCTCCACCATCGCCACCACCCTCTACAGATCAAGTTTTATGTGTTATTATTTTCACGGGAAACTTAATTAACCTCGTGTAGTATTTCCATTAAAAATACATAATAATACTAGAAGAAGGGAACGAGGAGGAGGAAGAAGAAGAACAAGAACAGGAAGATCAAGAGCACGAACATGAAGAACGGGAAGAACATGAAGAATAACGAGAACAAGAATAACAAGAAAAAAGAAGAAAAGTAAAGGAAGAAAGAAGATAAAATAAGTAAAGAAAAAAAAGGATGGAAAGTAGAGCAGCAACAACAACCAAAAAAAAAAAGAAAACAAGAAGAAAGAAAACAACACAACATTTAAGAGGAGCAGGAGGAGAAAGAAAAAGAAGAAAAAAAGGAGCATCACAACAACACAACCGCAATAAAAACAACTCCACAGAAAAGACAATGAAGAAAATAGCAATGGTGAGGAAGCGAGTGACGAACAGGTGGAATGTGTAATATCACCTGGCGGAACGTTTCTACAGGTAAGGACCAGTAATTAAGGAAGGACTGGAAATGTCATAGGTGTGTGTATGTGTGTGTGTGTGTGTGTGTGTGTGTGTGTGTGTGTGTGTGTGTGTGTGTGTGTGTGTGTGTGTGTGTCTCTCTCTCTCTCTCTCTCTCTCTCTACTCTTACTCTTTCCCACTCTCTTCCTTACCTTCATCACCCCCTTCCACTAGTTCTCGCTCTCCCATTCCTCTCTTTTTCCTCACACTCTCTCTATCCCACTCTCTCCTCATCTCTTTATCTTTTCTAGTGATCTGTCTTTCCCTATCTCTCTTTATCCCTTTCTCTTTCTCTCATCCATGTCATGTATTTCTACAGATATTAATACTTTCTCTCACACTTTTCCAACCCTTCTTTACCATCTCCCACCAGTTCTCCCTCTTTCTCCTATCCCTCTTTCTCCACATCCCTCTATCCCTTTCTCTTTCTCTCATCCACGTCTTGTATTTGCACACACATTAATGCTTCTCGTAATCTCGTGGATCCAGTCAAGTCTTTTCTTCTCCCTCGTCTTTGATCCTCGCCCGCCGTCCTTATAGCGGAGTACCGGCGCTCAGATCAAAGACGCTCACGCTAAAACGACGCCGCTGAATCACAAACCGCACCGCCCAGTTGAGCCGTCCAGGGAAACTAATGTTGTGTGCGGGAGTATTGAGGGAGTAAGGCTTGTGGGTTTGGAGCATTGATGGTAGTGATTGGAATGTAAGTCAATTATGGAGACAGATTTGATGTTATATCGTCTTAAGGTATTTCGATTTGCGGTGGTCTTGTCGGTTAGAACGTAAAGCCATGGAAGTGAAGGGGAGGGTGAGAATATTCGAACATCACTGCCACTGCGGATGTCTTAAACACTAAGCCATAACCCCAAAATAGCGACTCCATACGATGCTTTGATGGCTTGATAAAATAGGGAAAAACGAATTGTAATGAAGAGAAATAAACGATGAAAGTAAGGAAATGAAAAGCAAAAAATTAGAGAAAATAAGATATAGAAATAAATAGAGAATAAATATTAAAATAAAAAGATAAAAATATTGTAAACGTAGATAATAATCAAAATGAAAGCAGGAAGAAAGTAGTCATGAGTGTGAGGTGAAAGAGGAAGAAGGAATGAAGGAGGAAGTAGAAAGGAAGGAAAATAAAAAAAAGGAGAAAACGTTGTAGACGAAAATAAAAAAAAAGAAAAGCGGGAGAAAAATTGGCGTAGTAGATGAGAAGGAAGGAGAAATGAAGGAGAGGAAAGAAGGAAAATAAATAAGAAAAAAACAATGCAAATTTAAATAAGAAGAAAACGTGAGCAGGAGTAAAGTACCAAGGGTTGAGAGGCGAGAGTGGAAGAGGAGGAGGAGGAGGAGGAGGAGGAGGAAGAGGAGGAAGAGATTTCAGAGGTAACAAAGGACTCCTAAGTGAGGATGCATCAGGAGGAAAAATTGGCGTTCAGGGAGAATAAACCGGAGAGAGAGAGAGAGAGAGAGAGAGAGAGAGAGAGAGAGAGAGAGAGAGAGAGAGAGAGAGAGAGAGAGAGAGAGAGAGAGAGAGAGAGAGAGAGAGAGAGAGAGAGAGAGAGAGAGAGAGAGAGAGAGAGATTGTACGAGGAGTGTAGATATAGTGAAATGTGACCTGATTCATCCGTAGACTTTTTCATCAACTCTTGAAAAGCATGTGAGAGAGAGAGAGAGAGAGAGAGAGAGAGAGAGAGAGAGAGAGAGAGAGAGAGAAAGGTAAAAAGAATATGAGGGTAATTAGAGAGGGTTAAGAGGAATGTGAAATGAGAGACGCTTCACAAACTTTACGAAACCTGCCGCAGACATCTCTCTCTCTCTCTCTCTCTCTCAAGGGGAGGAGTGGGAGTGGAGATGAATATGGAATTGGGTGGGAGAAAAAGAGTTGCGGTGAGAGCGAGAGAGAAGAGAGGAGAGAGAGGGGTGAGGGAAGGGAGATGAGGCTGATAAATTATGCAGGTGTGAGGCCTACCTGGCATCCCCTTGCTCTCGGCTTACCTGTGGATGCTAAATGTGCAGGTGGGAAATGTAGGCGGCGGGGAAAAAGATTAAGGAGAAAAAAATAAGTTGCCAAGATGAAAAAAAAATCTCCCATACTCTTTCAACCCTCCTTTTCCTGCCCTCCCCCCTTCCCGGTCCAATGAGCACCCTCCCAGTTATTTTCTTCCCATTTTCTTCTTCCTTCTCAGCAACGTTCCTTCCCTCCATCACTTTGTCTTTTCTTTTCTTCCCTCATCTAATCCTTCATAGTTCCTTCCTCCACTTCCAGACTTTCCCTACGTCTAGTAACCACCCTCCCTCTTACTCCATCCTTACTCTCTTGTCCTTCCCTTCTCCTTCCTTCCCTTTGCCATCTACGTTCTCTTTTCCCTTCCTCCCATACATCCCTTTTCTCAAGCCCCTACTGTGTAACCCCCCCCCCCATCGCCCTATCTCATGTTCCAATAACCACTCTTACAGTCACTCTTTACTCACTGACCTGTCCTTCCCTTCTTCCTTCCCCAGCATCGTTCCTTCCTTCCCTTTGCCCTATGCCTTCCTTCCTCCTTCATACTTTCATCCCCCCTTCACCCTTTATTAAGTACCCTCCTCTGTCCTCTCCCATTACTGTCTTATCCTTCCCTTCTTCTCCCCTCCCAGCATCCTTCCTTCCCTCCTTCATACACCTCTATCTCTCTCATCTCCCTTTCTTTCACTCTTTCTCCCCATCACCTCCTCACCCCCAGCAACCACCCACTTACTTCCTCCCTAAGTGTCCCTCAATTCTTCCTTCCCAGCCTCCTTCCTCCATTTCCTTCGCCCTCTGCCCCGTCAAATTACAGCCCCCGAAAAATGCCTAGCCGCGGCGTGCCCCAAGGCGTTACAAGTGTGTGTCCTGGGCCGGAAAAATTTGATAAGCCACGAGAGAGAGAGAGAGAGAGAGAGAGAGAGAGAGAGAGAGAGAGAGAGAGAGAGAGAGAGAGAGAGAGAGAGAGAGAGAGAGAGAGAGAGAGAGAGAGAGAGAGAGAGAGAGAGAGAGAGAGAGAGAGAGAGAGAGAGAGAGAGAGACTCACACAATCTCTCATATCTCCACACGCCCAGAATGGGACACAGATTATTGGAATATGTATCGGGGGGCGCTGTGGATATTGCCCTGTCTCCTCCTCCTCCTCCTCCTCCTCCTCCTCCTCCTCCTCCTCCTCCTCCTCCGCCTCCATCTGCCTGACCGTCCGTTCCGTCTGTTTGTCTGGCTTATGAGGAATGGAGAGAGAGAGAGAGAGAGAGAGAGAGAGAGAGAGAGAGAGAGAGAGAGAGAGAGAGAGAGAGAGAGAGAGAGAGAGAGAGAGAGAGAGAGAGAGAGAGAGGAAGTGACTAGATTTACGAGAAAATAAAGAAGCGAGAATGAAGGTAATGCGATGCGAGGAGAAGGAAGAACACAAAGGAGGAGGAGGAGGAGGAGGAGGAGGAGGAGGTGGTGTGGGAGGAATAGGAAGATGAGCAACATTTGTAACCATAGTAACGTGTGTGCGTGTGTGTGTGTGTGTGTGTGTGTGTGTGTGTGAGTGTGTGTGTTACCTGGGTGATGGCTTGTATGTATAAAGACTGAGAGCATAGTTACACCTCCCACCTTCCTCCCCCCCCCCCACACACACACACCTTTTCTGCACTTCTTCCCCTTCCCCCCCTCACATACACCCCTTTATACACCTCCCACGATACACCCTGATCACTCTTACGTACCCCCATCACACCAACACACCCTTACACCCTCTACTAGTACGCACACACCCCTACACCCCTGTCACATCCCTTACACTCACGCACATCTATCCTACACCTATCCTAACACAGTACACTCAGACCACATCACCCTATACTTACAATCATACCTTTCTATACTCATACTTATTACCTCATCCTCCTACACCACCTTTCTCTACACACACACACACACACACACACACACACACACACACCAATCCTACATCTCATCCACACCTAAGACACTCACACCCCACCATCCTAAAGCTACATCCACAATTTATCCACCTACACCACCTTTCTGTACCCCTATTAACATCACTATCATCACCACCAACACCCCTTCCATCATCACCATCGCCACAAGCATCACTATCATCATCAACATCACTATCAGCATCACAATCCCCGTTTTCCTCACTTTCAACACTGCCATCATCACCCTCATCACTATCATAACACTCAGCATCACTTTCACTATCAACATTATCACCATCACATCATCATTATCATCACAATCACCAGCATCCTTACTATCAACACCATACTATCTCACCATCATCTTCTTTATGGCATCACTTTCACTATCACCACAACCACCACCACCACTACCACCATCGTCATCATCAGGCAAGCATTAAGGTCAATTTCCGCCGTATTCAGGTCATGTGTTTCGCCCGTTTAGCGCCGCGAAAACTACGCTATCGGCTAACGAACGAACGAAGGAAGTCGGGGAACGGTCATTTTCCAGCGCCGTTCTTTGCCTTCTGGAATTCCTTTTATCCGAGTCAACTTTTTCATCGTTTTTATTTTTATTTTTCCTCTCGTCTATTTCCTTTTTTTTCGTCTTTGGTTTTATTTTCTTTAACTGTTTTTTATGTTTGTTTTTCTCTTATTATTTTTTGCTTCTTCCTCCCTTTTATTTTTTTTTTCTCTTCATTCCCATGGTTTAACACGCCTGTTCTGTACACATGAATTTTTCCTCCTTTTCTTCCTTCTTTTCTTTCTCCTCTTCCTCCTCCTGCCTTCTTCTTCTTCTTCTTTTTCTTCTTCTAACTTACTATTATTAAAACATTCCAATTCTATATTTTTCCCCACGATCAGTTTTTTTCTTGGATTCTCTCCGTGTAAGGATAATTTTTAAACATATTTTTCCTCAACCCTATCAATTAAAAACTAAACTTTCCAATTCTCTACTTTTTTCCCAGGGTCACTTTTTTCTTAGCGTGTAATAACCTTTCTTTATATATATTTTTGTCTACCCTCCCTTCCCCTCCCCCTCTCCCCTTACCTCCCCCCTTCCCCCACTCCCACCCAAATGTGTGTCTCGCTCTCTTTGAAGTCTTTACTCTAATGAAAAAAATACCCAAAACTTTAATTAATCAACATTATGAACAACAATAAAAAAAATTCCCCATGTGGAAAATCTTTATTACATTTTTACTTGTTGTGGTTGTGGTTGTTTTTGTTGGTTTTGTTTGTTGTTATTGTTGTTGTTTGAATTAATATAAGCATTATCATTATTAATAAAAGGAAGAGGTGGCGGCGGCGAGTGAGGAGGACGAAAAGGAGATGGAAACACGAAGACATATGTACAAGGCAACAAAAAGTCAGTAGAATCTGCCAACAGAAAGTCAGTAGAATCAGCCAACAGAAAATCAGTAGAATCAGCCAACAGAAAATCAGTAGAATCAACCAACAGAAAGTCAGTAGAATCAGCCAGCAGAAAGTCAGAAGAATCAGGCAACAGAAAATCATCTGCTAAATCCTGATGAAACTGACCTTTGAGAAACATTGATAGACAGACAGATAGAAAGGGAAGAGAAACAGGGCAGAAGGATGGAGGGGATGGGAAGAGGGGAGAGAGGATACAGGGGAGGAGAGCAAAAGGAGTAGAGGGGGTGGAGTGGAGGGGAGAAGAGGCTGGTTAAGGATGGATGAGATGTTGGAATAAAGGGAGGGGAGGGGAGAAGGAAAACAGGGAGGGGAGGAGAGGGAGTAGAGGGGAGAGGGAAAGGGCTACTGTCTATCCTATTCCCACATCTGTACCTTCACCACTAACTCATTTCATCTTCTTACCATACCCTTGATTAAAAAAATGAATAAATAAATCCAAAAGAAGAGGGTAAAAGGAAGGGATGGTGACGCAATATTATTCAGCCTCAGCTCTTTCCGTTTCTTGTCGCTTCCGGAAAAAAAAGTGAGCTGGAAAAATCATGTAATGTTTTATTAATATAGGAGACAGCCGGACAAAACTCGCAGCTTTGAAGATTAATTATGTTGGACGCTCATCAAAAAGGCAGTGATAGAAATAATGATAATGATGATGATAAGTCAAAATAATAGAAAAAAATAATAATAGTGTAGAAGAAAAAGAAGGAAAGGAGAAAGAAGAAGAAGAAAAGGATAAAAATAACGTGAATAAAAAGAAAATAAAGATATGAGAGGAAAATAAAAATAATAAAGCAGCAACAACAAAAACAACAAATCAACATCCACACACACAAAAAAACGACACCAAAAAAACGGTGACTCTCTCTTTTCCCCTTTCTTTTTTTCTTATACACAGGTGAAAAAAACACAAACCAAAACATAATCCTCTCTCTCTCTCTCTCTCATATATATATAAATGAAACAAATAAATTCACCCAAGATGGAAGCGTCGCCAGTAAATTCCGTTCCTCTTTTAATACCCTGAAGGAGGTATTGGCAGCGTAATGAACGGCCGTATTGGCAGCGGGAGGCGGACATTTATGGTCATCGACAGCCCCGGTATTTGCGACCACCGAGGCGGCTATATGATGGTGACGATGATGATGACTGACAGGATAATGAAGATATGATAATGAGGAGATGGAGTTATGGTGATGATGGTAGTGATGATAATACCGATGAGAATATGATGGTGAAGATATGATGACTTAAAGACGAGGTTAAAGTGATGGGAATATGATGATGATGATGATGATATAATGAAGTTATGGTAATGAAAATGATATGATGATGGTAATGAAAAGATGGTTATGGTGACGATGATAGTGATGATAATGAAGATATGATGACTTAAAGACGAAGTTAAAGTGATGGGAATATGATGATGATGATACAAAGAAGTTATGGAGATGAAAAAAGTTACGGCAATGCTGAAAAGCCTGACCTTATTAATCACCAAACATATATATCATCTAAAACCCTTTCCTCTCTTAAGCACACGCAAGAAAACAACCTAACCCAACCAAACTAACCTCATTACTAACCACAAATATCTATCAACGCCGAGAAAAATGTACCCTTATAAAAACGTACAAAAATAATAAGGGCGACGTAAATTAATCTAAAACCCCTTCCTCTCTAACCTAACCTAACTTAACTTAACCTCATTACTAACCACAAAATTATCTATCAACCCCGAGAAAAATGAATCCTAATAAATACGTAAAAAAAAGAATAAGGACACCGTAAATTCATCTCAAACCCCTTCCTCTCTAAGGCACACTAACTTAACCTAACCTAACCTAACCTCAATACTAACCACAAATATCTATCAACCCCGAGAAAAAAAATGTATCCTAAAAATACGTAAAAAAAAAAATGATCTTAAATTCATCTCAAACTCCTTCCTCTCTAAGCCACACTTGCACCTTTGAAGACTAGGAACTTTACTTATTCCCTCAGCTTTCCCTTTCGGTTAGTTTCAGCGCAATCTGCATCAGAATTCAATCACCTTCGCCCCTTTGATGTCGCCGAGTAGAAAGAAGAAAATCTGAATCTTTGCGGGACTTTCTTCAGTCTTTTGGCGAAGGCATGAGAGTGTGGGAGGTGAAAGGGGGAGGAGGGTAGGATGTGTAGAGATGGGGTGCATGGGAGATAGGGATGGGGTAATGTATGGGTGTGTATATGTATGGAGGAGGTGATGGGGGAGGAGGGTAGCATGTGTAGAGGAGAGATGGGGTGCGTGGGAGATAGGTATGGGTGTGTGAACGTGTGGAAGAGATGTTGGGGAATGTGCTACGAGTGAAGGGGGAGAAGAGTGGTATGTGTAGAGGAGGGATGGAGTGTGTGGGAGAGATAGGGATGGAGTAAGGAAGTGGAAGAAGAGTGGGATGCGTGTGTATGGAATGGGGAATGATGTGGAGAAGAGGAAAGGAAAACAAAACAAAGAATTAAAGAAAAAAAATACAATGACGAAGAAAGAGGGACTTAAATAAATCATAAAACAGACATACAGGAAAGAAAACACACACGAAGCAATGAAATAAGGAGAAAATGACAAAAGTAAGGCAAGGAAGAAAGATCAAACAGGAACAAAATAGAAGGAAAGACAGACAGGAATACAGACGTTAAGATGAATAGGTAAAGAGTTACATAAATACCAAGAAACAAAGGGAGGAACGGAAGAGACCAGCAAAATCCATCACTTTCTCCTTCCCAAAACAAGGTAATTGCATCTCCCCTCCCCCACGTGCCTCACCTTACCTGTGGAGGCCCGTAAGTTGATACATAATTTAACTGACCTTCACCTGGCCGCCTCAATTTACTCCTTCACTTTCCCTTTTTCCTCCTCTTACTACTACTACTACTACTACTACTACTACTACTACTACTACTACTATTACTACTACTACTACTATTACTGCTACTACTTGCACTCAATAGGCTCAGTATCGACTTTCACTCATAAAAAAACTATTAGAGGAGAAAATATATCAAAGATTTTAGTAGATTATACTCTCTTTATCTATCCAACTATCTATCTATCAATCTATTTATGTATGAATCAATACTTGTCGACTACGTGAAACCAATATTTCAACCACAATAACAATGATGAAACTCTAACAGCAAGGACAATATAATCCTTTCTTCCTTTGACCACTCCTTTACATCCCTTACTCTAAGTTTTGAATGAAAAAATATAAAACGTTAAAAGAAGGAATAAAAAAAATAAACATGGGCGTCAGTCACGTCAAGTTAGGTCCAATTCAGAAAGAGGTAACAACAATATTATCCGTACACACACACACACACACACACACACACACACACACACACACACGTCACGTCACATTTCCACAGGTAACCTCATTTCACCTACGCAGGTAACCCATGGCAACACTCTCCTTTCCCTCCCGACTAACCTACCTACCTGAAACTCTCCTACCTGTCTACCGTACACTCCCACCTGTCTACCTCAGAGCCTACCCATTTTATCTACCTTCCTCACGTCTCGCTTACCTATTTTCCTATCTAATTACCTACCTGGAACCTACCTCTCTCTACCTTTATGCCTGTCTACCTTACATTCCTACCTCCCTACCGATCTACCTTTTTACCCATGAGCCTATCCATCTAATTACCTTCCTCATATCTCGCTTGCCTATCTTCTTACCTACGTAAAATCTTACCTCTGTACCTCTTTCCCTCTCTACCTTACATTTTTACCTCCCTACCGACCTACCTTTTTACCCATGAGCCTATCCATTTAATTACCTTCCTCATATCTCGCTTACCTATTTTCCTACCTACTTAGCTATTGAAACCTGCCTACCTTACATTCTTACCTCCCTACCTACCTACCTGCTTACCTAAGGCCATATACATCAATCTGCCTCCCTGACTTTTCACTTATTTGTCTTCCTCTCTGCCAACTTGCCTCCCTTCAATGATTAATGAGGTATTCCTTCCGGTGTGTTTATGTAACCTTGCTCTATATGTAACGAATGTCTGGGAGGGTTGTTGTTGTTGTTGTTGTTGTTGATGTTGTACTACGTTGTTCTCTACTTCCTGTTTGTTGGGGTTTTTTTTGTTTCGGTTTTTTTTTTTTTTTTGTGCGTGAAGGTTTTTTTTTTTTTGTGTGTGTGTGTGTTATTCACTTCCTTGTCCGTCTGTTTGGCATGTTATTCATTTTAATATTCTTTCGGTGTTTGTTTGTATGTCTATCTGTTTGTCAATCTCTGGGTTTTTTTCTGTTCTCTCGGATGTCTGTCTTTATATATGTATGAATAGTCTGTCTGTCTGTCTGTCTGTCTGTCTGTATGTATGATATGGGAGGGAGAGGAAGGAAAGGAGAGAGGGAGGGAAAAATGGAGAGAGGAAGGGGAAGGGAGGGAGAGGGAGAGAAAGACAGAGAAAGAGTGAGAGAGGTAAAGAGAAACAGAGAAGGAAACTAAGAAACAATGGAAAAAAAAGCTAGAAAGTAAGAAGGAAATAAAGATGAAAAGAAAAGCAAAAATGAATGAATGAGAAAGAGAACCAATAAACAAAACAAAATAATAAAATAAAATAAATAAAATTAATGAATAAAATAAGATTAAAAAGAGACAGACTGATAGAAAAAGACAAAAAAAGACAGGCAGAGCGATAAATACAGATACAGAAAAAGACAAAGAAAGGGACAGACACAAAACAACAAAAATATATAAGAAGAAAAATACCACTGCAAGAAAACAATCGAAAAGAAAACAACAAGAAAACAAAGCACTTGGAAAACTAATGCATAAATAACCGAGGTGAGCAGATACAGGAAAACACACACACACACACACACACACACACACACACACACACACACACACACACAATAATAACAGCACACAAGAAATAAAAACAAAACTAAGAAAAACGAAAACACAAAAATCGAAGAAACAAAAATAAAATTAATAAAATAATGGAAAATGATGGAAAAACACGGGAGGTAAAAAAGACAAAAAAAAAAAAATACTAACACACACAAGAAAACAAAAAAAAAAGGAAACAGGAAACGCGGAGAACATAACACTGAATAATTAAAAACAGACGAAAGGGGGAAGTGCAGTATAATCAAGGAGGTAAAAAAGAATACACAAAAAAAGAAGAAAAAAGAAAAATGAATTCAGAAAAATCTCGGCTCAGACAAAACAAGCCGAGTTCCGGTTCAGTGAGTTTAATTAAGGTAAGGAAAGGTGAGGTGAATTGAGGAAAGGTAAGGTAAGGTAAGCTAGGGTAAGGTAAGGTGAGGTAGAGTAAGATTAGGTAGGGTGAAATAAGATAAGGTGAGATGAATTTAAGTTAGGTAAGATTAGGTAAGGTAAGGTAAGGTTAGGTAAGTTAAGGTGAGGTGAGGTAAGGTAAGGTAAGGTAAGGTAAGGTAAGGTATGGTAAGGTAAGATAAGGTAAGGTTACGTGAGGTGATGTGAGGTGATGTTAAATGTGATGAAGTGAGGGGAGAGTAGGAAACGTGACGTGAGGTGAGGTAAGGTAAGGTATGGTAAGAGGTGAAAATCAGTTAAGGTGAAGTGCGGTGAAGTGAGAAGAGAAGGCAACCGCTCACCTTAGTAACCACGTGACCTTATTTAGAAACGGCCACCCCATTTACCTGCCGTAGCAACGAAAGGAGGAGGAGGAGGAGGCCAACGTTGTTATGAGGGAAAAATAGTGGCTGGAGAGAGAGAGAGAGAGAGAGAGAGAGAGAGAGAGAGAGAGAGAGAGAGAGAGAGAGAGAGAGAGAGAGAGAGAGAGAGAGAGAGAGAGAGAGAGAGAGAAATGGACACGCGGACTCGAATCTATGAAAAATATACGAATATCAAAGCCCACATTTGTCGAGCACACACACACACACACACAGAGAGAGAGAGAGGCAGCCTGCGATATGAGCTTTTCATACAGTGCTCAAAGAAACAAACAATCAAGCAAACAACAACAAAAAGTACGCCAAGATCTAAATACAACAATAACTATGGTAAAAAGGTGAATAATAATAAAACATAATACAATAACAATAACAACAACAACAACAACAATATTATCAAAAATAATAAAATAATAATAATAATAATAATAGTAATAACAAAAATATAATATTTTTTGTAACAGTAATATCATTAAGTATACTTAACAAATAAGATGGAAACAAGAATTAATAATCATAAGCCCCTCCGAGCCAGACTCATTAACTAATTTCATAGTAAATGTTGAGAATATTGAGTAAATGGTGTATGTGTAGCGTGAATGCAGTTTCGTGTGAAAAGTAAGAAAGTGAGAAAGCCATTCGTGAGTTTTTGAACTCGTTTTTTGTTGTTGAGAAACATTAGAGAGTTGTCAGTCCATGTCCAAAGAGTGCCAGGGGTCTGTCAGGGGTCAGTAGGTCGTATAATCCGGTTGTCAGTCCATGTCCAAAGAGTGCCAGGGGTCTGTCAGGGGTCATTATCGCGTGGGTCGTCATCGTGTTGTCAGTCCATGTCCAAAGAGTGCCAGGGGTCTGTCAGGGGTCATTATCGCGTGGGTCGTCATCGTGTTGTCAGTCCATGTCCAAAGAGTGCCAGGGGTCTGTCAGGGGTCAGTAGGTCGTATAATCGTGTTGTCAGTCCATGTCCAAAGAGTGCCAGGGGTCTGTCAGGGGTCATTATCGCGTGGGTCGTCATCGAGTTGTCAGTCCATGTCCAAAGAGTGCCAGGGGTCTGTCAGGGTCGTTATCGCGTGGGTCGTCATCGTGTTGTCAGTCCATGTCCAAAGAGTGCCAGGGGTCTGTCAGGGGTCAGTAGGTCGTATAATCGGGTTGTCAGTCCATGTCCAAAGAGTGCCAGGGGTCTGTCAGGGTCGTTATCGCGTGGGTCGTCAGGAGTTGTCAGTCCGTGTGTTTTTTTAAGTCTGGCTGAGCCGCTGTCTCCCCAGAGGAGTCTCAGCCATAACTTGGGCGTTGTCTGTTGGTCTGGATGAGCCACAGTCTCCCCAGATGAGACTCACTCTTACCAACACACAGTGCCGTATTTTTGTAGTTTTATGATTTTTTTGTTGTTTTTGTGTTTTTATAGTTGTTGACGCTCTGCCTTGAGGGGGGCATTTCTTCTTCCCCGCGCGGCAGTTCCTCTTGGAGGCGTCATTAGTTACCCGGTGATTGTAACGGTGACCTGAACTGATGGTCACGGGTCGTCTGGCTACTTCTTACGAAGGTCAGGACGTCTTGCCGGAACTTCAACACCCCCCCGCCGGACTTTCGGGATCCCCGGCACCTCCGTGGACGCCCCGGGGGAGCCAAGGCACCCTACCGGGGCCCCTCCAGTCCTGCGACGCTCACCAGCAAGACCAAGGGCTCGCTGGCGCTCCCCAGCCTCGACGAGGCGAGGAGGGCGGGTGCAAGAACGCGCTTCTCAAAAGTTCCAGACAGGATTATTAAATCAATCACAAACACTGTGAGGGCGCCGCGCACCGCGTTTGTCGGTTCTCGGATGGAAAGTCGGATGGCCTCGGGAACGGGACAGAACATCAACAAAACAGAAAAAAAAACATCCTCGCAACGGTTTTCGGCGCAAAATCCATTTCCTCTTCTTTCTCACTTCTCCTTTTTCTTTTTAGCATATTGGCCTTCACTTTAGTTGTCTGTATCTTTATTCTTTCCTCATTCCTTCGTTCATTTTCTCCCTTTCTTTTCATTATTTCCTTCCTTCTCTCTCTCTTCCTCTCCGAGAGCTCAGGAACTCACCGCACAGGGAGAGACTAAATAAACCTAACTTATATTCTATGGAAGGACGTGGACTGCGCGGGCATTTACCTGAATTCTAAATCTTTAAGGTGGTTAACGGAGGCGAAGAACTTATCTAAAAAAAAAATGATGTTAGAACACGCAGTGACGGGTCTAAGCTGGAGGAATTCAGGTTCAGGAAGGAAAACGGCAAGAAGTGGTCACGAACAAGCTGGTAGATAAGTGGACCTAACAGAGCAGGTGAGTCGTTGAGGCCAGCACTGTTAAGGGCTTGAAACGGAGGCTAGATGTGCTTATGGATGGGAAAGGAAGTTGGCGAATGACCCGCCTTCCTCTAGTCGTCTTGTATTCTGAACAGGAGGGTGGGGAAGTGTATGAGGAGGGGTAAGTGTTGGGGAAGAAGGGGAATGGGAGTGTGAGTATGCTGATGGGGAGTGGGAGGGAATGAAGAGAGAGGGGGAATGGGACTTGAAGGAAGGGGAAGAGGGAATGGAAAGGGAAGGAGGTGAAGGGGAGATTTTAGGTATGAGGAACATCCTGGACGAGAAGGAAAAGAAGTGTTGTTATGGAGAGAAGGAAGTGAAAAAAGGGACACGATTTTTCACACCGACAATGAAATGACAAACAAGCATCAACAGACTGACCGATGACTAGACCGTTAACGAAGAAAAAACGTTCCTGTGGTAGAGAAAAAACAAAGAACAACAACAACAACAACAAACAGAAAACACAGAAAATAAATCAAAACCCACATAATAAAAGGAATAAAAAAACGTGCAAGAAAAACAAAAATACAAATAAAAAACAAACTTACAGGAAAAGAAAATCCAATGACACAGATACGAAGAGCAAGAAGAAGAAGAAGAAGAAGAAAATACAGAATAAAAAGAAAAAAACAATAAAAGAAAAACAAAAGAACAAAAGGAACAAAAACAATAACAACAACAATAATAATAAACACAAACACCCACCCACACCCACGTAGTAATAAAGGAAGCGTTGTGTATCCCGTCCACTGAACAATCCTTTACGGTCCATTCGCCCACGCTGGCCCGCCGAAAACCCGCCCTTCTGGCCCTCCTAATGGAACCCCAAATATTAATCTCGTTAGTTGTCTGAAAGTTCCCCCAAAATGTGGCGGCATGAATGCGGAATTTTTGCGCTCCGAGGCGAGGCAAAGGAGAATAGGAAGGAAGGAGGGCGAGGGAAGGCTGGGAAAGGAGGAAGATGAACTCCGAAAATCCAAATAAAAACGTGGATATTGAAAACCATACATACACACACACGCACGCAAATGTAGATACAAATGAATGCACACGGAGAATGAATCGAATGGGAATAATAGAAGGTAGAAAAGATTAAGATAGAAGGACAATGAAGGCAGAAAACTCAAAATTAAAAGTAGAGAAATAAGAAAACATACAAGCGGTACCCAAATGAAGAAAATACTACCCACGATAAGAAAGAGTGAAATATGGAGAAAAAAGAAGACAGAGAGGTTTAAAAAGGACGAAGAGAAGTTAGAAAAAAAATATTGCAAGAGGAAAAAATATATAAAAAAGCAAAAAGAAACAGGAAAAAACAAGAAAGGAAAGAATGGATAATGTAAATAAGTAAAAAGATTCAAAACACGAAAAAAAATATAAAAAGAATATCGAGAAAAGAAGAAAACTGTAAAAGAATAAAATAGGGAAAAGGAGGGATAGAAAAATAAAAGACGAAGAAAGGAAAAGCCACAACAAGGAAGAGGGAAATAACAGATGGAGGAAATATCAAGAAGAACGAAGAGGGGAGAGAGAAAGTGGGAAACTCGTACTAAAAGAGAAGAGGAAGAGGAGAAAGAAGAGGAAGAGGAGGAGGGGGAGGAAGAAGAGGTGAGAGCAGGAAATAGAGGGGTGGAAATATGATGAGAGAGAGAGAGAGAGAGAGAGAGAGAGAGAGAGAGAGAGAGAGAGAGAGAGAGAGAGAGAGAGAGAGAGAGAGAGAGAGAGAGAGAGAGAGAGAGAGAGAGAGAGAGAGAGAGAGAGAGAGATCCAAAACCCAATTTCGGGCTCCCCCTTTCCCTTCCCTTTTATCTGCCCATAAACAAAATTATTTCAGTAATTTGAGAACAAAACAAATTTTCCATACAGTTAAAATTCATAATAACTGCATGCATATTTCCCCTCCATTTGCCGCTCGCTCCCTCTCAAACACAAGACTAATTCAATCCAAACACACACACACACACACACACACACACACACACACACACACACACACACAGACAGACAGACAGACAGACAGACAGACAGACAGACAGACACACACACACACACACACACACACACACACACACACACACACACACACACACACACAAGTACTAAAACAAAAAAACAAGAAAATGGTAAAAAAAAATTATCAAACTATAATAAATAAGTAGATAGATAGATCGATAGATAGATAGATAAATAGATAAGACAGATAGTAGATAGACAAATAGACAGAAAAACAAGAACAAAAAGAGGGGCAATAAAACACAAAGAAAACAAGACAAACCAAACAGCCAATCAAGCAACACAAACAATCAAAACAATCAATAACAAGCCGGCAAACAAGTAAACAATCAAAACTTAATCAAGAAAAAACACAAAAAAATACTAATCAAACAAACAAACATGGATAAACAAACACAATCAAGGCATCATACAAACAAGCAAGCAAGAAGAAAGCAAGTATAAGCAAGAATACAGAACCACCACCACAACCACCACAACCACCACAACCACCACCACCACCACCAAGTCTTAAGCAAACCATGAAACGAGAGAAACAAGGAAGCCAGGTAGCCAGCGAGTTTGGTAGCCAGCGAGTCAGGTAGCCAGCGAGTCAGGTAGCCAGCAAGTCAGGTACCCAGCAAGCCCGGTAGTCAGTAATCCAGGTAGTCAGCGCGCCAGGTAGCCGAGCAAGCAGGTGTTAGACGCACAAATGAGGCTGCAAGTGGCAATCCCGTCGGATATTAAGACCAAATCCGCAAGACATATGTGGGGGGGAGAGGGAGAGAGGGGGAGAGGGAGGAGGGAGGGTGAAGAAGGGGATGGAGGAAAAGAGGAAGTAGGAGGGGTGGAAGAGAAAGGGTGAATGCTGGTATGAGGGGGGTGTCGATGGGAAGGAAGGTCTGTGGAGGAAAGAAGAAGGACAGTGTTGGTTTGAGGTGGATGAGTGGGAAAGGATAGAGGGAAAGGGGGAGTAGTTGAGGAAAGGGAAGTGGGAGAGGAATGGGAGGGAAAGAGGGAAAAAGGGGAATGGGACGTGAAGAAAGGATGAAATGGGGAATGGGATGGGAAGGAAGGATGGAAAAGGGAATGGGAGGGGAAGGAAGGATGAAAAGGGGAATGGGAGGGGAAGGAAGGATGGAAAAGGGAATGGGAGGGGAAGAAAGGATGAAAAGGGGAATGGGATGGGAAGGAAGGATGGAAAAGGGAATGGGATGGGAAGGAAGGATGGAAAAGGGAATGGGAGGGGAAGGAAGGATGGAAAAGGGAATGGGATGGGAAGAAAGGGTGAAAAAGGGAATGGGAGGGGAAGGAAGGATGAAAAGGGGAAAGGGAGGGGAAGGAAGGGTGAAAAAGGGAATGGGATGGGAAGAAAGGATGGAAAAGGGAATGGGATGGGAAGGAAGGATGGAAAAGGGAATGGCATGGGAAGGAAGGATGGAAAAGGGAATGGCATGGGAAGGAAGGATGGAAAAGGGAATGGGAGGGGAAGGAAGGATGAAATGGGGAATGGGATGGGAAGGAAGGATGGAAAAGGGAATGGCATGGGAAGGAAGGATGGAAAAGGGAATGGGAGGGGAAGGAAGGATGGATAAGGGGAATGGGAGGGGAAGGAAGGATGGAAAAGGGAATGGGATGGGAAGGAAAGATGGAAAAGGGAGTGGCATGGGAAGGAAGGATGAAAAAGGGGAATGGAACGGGAAGGAAGGATGAAAGAGGTGTTGGTAAAAGAAGAAGGATGTTAGAAGAAAATGAAATAAAAAGAAGCGTTTGTATGAGGAAGATGGGAAAGGAAAACGAGAGTGGAGAGAAATATAAATGTAAAGGGGGAAGGGAATGGTAGATAGCGTCCAAAATTAAATAGACGAACAATATATAGAGAAAGAAACATGCGACTATATTTACCTTTCCTGTGAAGTGAGGTACACACACACACACACACACACACACACACACACACACACACACACACACACACACACACACACGATCAAAGCGTCTAAGCGAACAAGGTTATTCCAGGTAACGGAAACAGATCGTCCAGCTGTGTGTGTGTGTGTGTGTGTGTGTGTGTGTGTGTGTGTGTGTGTGTGTGTGTGTGTGTGTGTGTGTGTGTGTGTGTGTGTAAGAAGGAAAAGGAAAAATAAGTATGAGAGAACTCTTTTTCTTTCCCCTCTCTCTTACTTCCTCACTCACTTACTTTCCTCCTCTTCCTTTTTCACTTTCCCTTATTTCCCCTCTCTCCTTTTCCTACTCCCAGTCCATTTCTCTCCCTCCCACACAATATCCCTTCCCTTCCCTCCATCTTTCGTTCCCATCCTCTCTTTCTCTCCTTCCCTTACTTTTCAATCCTTCGTACCCTTTCCATACCATACCTTTCATCTTACCTTTCCTCTCTCTCTCTCTCTCTCTCCCCCCTTTCCTCCTCTTCCTTTCATCTCTCACGTTTATATTCCCCCCCATCCCTTTACTCCCTCCTCTCCCGTTCTCCCCCTCTCCCTTTCCTCCCCTCCCTCCCTTCACTCCCTTCTCTCCTTCTCTCTCTCCCCAATACTCAAAGGACTTTCCCACTCACTCCCACTCAACCCCCCTTCACCCCACGCCCCCCTTCACCCCTCTCCCCCCTCCGTCCCCCCAGAGAGAGCTAGTTCAGGCAAACGGGCAGTGAAATTGAGTTTTGCCGCGGTAATGTTCTTTATCCCCACGAGTCTTAACTGAATGCCTGGGACGTTGAGCTGTTTGTGGCGGCGGGGGGAGGGGGAGGGGGGTGAGAGAGGGGTAGTGATGGTGGTGGTGGAGGTATTTGTGGCGGCGGGGGATGGGGGTGAGGTGGAGGGGGAGGGGTGGTGAGAGGGGTGGAATAGTGGTGCTGGTGGTGGTGGAAATGGTGAAGAAACAAAAATAAAGGAGAAAAAGAAGAAAAAGAAGAGGAACAATAATAAGAATGAAAATAAAAATAATGATGATAATAAAGATAATAACAATAGTAATTACAAACACTTCTGCCTTCCTCTCTCGTCTCCTGTCATACACACACACACACACACACACACACACACACACACACACACACACGTCTCATAAACCTCGACTTTCGCGTAGGAATGACCAACACAACATACACACACACATACATACATACAGACAGACAGACAGGAACAAAAGTACTCAGACAAAAAGACAGACAGACAGACAGAGAGACAGACAGAAAAACCCAAAGCCAGCCAACCAACCCTTGATAGAACAAAGCATCACACACACACACACACACACACACACACACACACACACACACACACAACTTTTTCCACTCGTCTTCGTTCGTTCGTTCGTCTGTCTGAGTTACAAATTTAGCGTCACGCGCTCTCTCTCTCTCTCTCTCTCTCTGACACACACACACACACACACACACACACACACACACACACACAATAAAACCACATACCCCCCCCCCCTCATACGAGTACTAGCAGCAGAAGGAACAAATACAAACAAAAACAAACAAAAAACAAGACCAAAAAGATGAAAATATAATAAGAAAAACGCGATTGAAAAACACACGAAGAAAAAAAAACGAAAATTGCAAACCACACTGTCTAAATCGAATCTTATTAATAGTAGCGGAAAAAATAACCCCCTATAACCCTCCTTTACCCCTTCCCCTGCAAAGAAAAAAAATAATATAAAACCAGAATAAAACACATAGGCAAAATGACCCCCCCCCCCTCCCCCGAAACTCTCCCCTTCAAGAAAAAACAAAAACAAAAATAAGTAAGAGTAAAAAACAGATTGCAGAAACCACGAAGACTCCCCGCCCCCCTTCCCCACCGCCCCCGTCGACCCCACACACAATTTGCTCGCCTGTAATTGGCCTCCGCATCTGTCCGTCTGTCTGTCTGGCTGGCGGCGACCTCACAGCGCCGCGCCTCAAGGTGGAGCGTTGCGTCCACTTCACGGAAATGTCAGAGCAAGGCGACGGTTTTTAAAGACTCGCCTGATTCTGGGTAGCTAATTTTGAGGGTTTATGAAGGGGAGAGAAGGGATATAAGGGGAAGAGGAAGAGGAGGGTTGAAGGGGACAGGAGGCGAAATAGTGGTTGCTAGAAGGAGAGAGTAAAAGAGGTTGAAGGTTTTTAAGGATAAACCTAATTCTGGAGGTGACTTTGGGGGTAAGGGAGAAAAGTAAGGGTGAGAGAGAGGGGTTAGAGGAGAAAGAGAGGGAAGAGGAAGGGTTAGAAGAGAGAGGGGACAGGGGGGAGAGGGGATGAGAGGAGAGAGAGGCGGAAAGAGGGAGGAAGAGAAAGTATAGGTGGCAGAGGGGGGCTAGAGGAGAAAGAGAGAGGAGAGGGAGGGGGAAAGAGGGAGGAAGAGAAAGTATGGGTGGGAGAGGGGGGTTAGAGGAGAAAGAGAGGGGAGAGGGAGGGTTAGAAGAGAGAGGGTGAGGAGATGGGGTAGAGGGAAGGAGAGGGAAGAGAGGGAGGAAGAGGAGTTAGTAGTAGAAAGGAGTAAAGAAGGAGAGAAGGTTTTTAAGTACTCGCTTCTGAGGGCCAAATTCTGAGGGTTACGGAAGGAAGGGTGTAGAATCAGGGAGTAAAGAGGGAGGTTAAGAGAAGGGGAGAGACGGGGGGAAAGGAAGGGAAAGAAGAGGGGAAAGAAATGTGGAGAGGGAGGAAAAGAAGAGGTAGAGAGAAGGAGAGTGGGATAGAGAGAGAAAGGGAAAGGAAGATGGAAAAGAGAAAGAAAGAGGGATGGGTAGTAGGAGGAAGCTATAAGGATGAGGGAAGAGGAGGATGGAAAAGGGATAGAGGCAAAAGTAGAATGGAAGAGAGGGAGAAGGGAAAAGGGGGAAAGGAAAAGGGGAAGGGAAATTAGGAAGGGGGAAAGGGACGGAAAGGGGGGGAGGGAAAGGGGGAGGGAAAGTAGGAAGGGGGACGGAGAAGGGAAAGGGGAAAGGAAAAGGGAGAAAGGAAGGGGGGAAGAAAAGGGGGAAAGGAAAGGGATAGAAGGAAGGGAAAGGGGGAAGGGAAAGGGGAAAGGGGAAAGAGGGAAGGGAAAGGGGAAAGGGAGAAGGAAAAGAGGGAAGGGAAAGGGGGAGGAAGAGAGGAAAGGTGAACACACAGACAAAAGATCGACAAAATGAAACACAAACAAAAAAAAGAAAACGACAATTGGAAGCGATAAAAAAAAGAAAACATGTTACGCAAACGCCAAAAAAATAATAAAAAAAATAAAGGAAAAGTTGACGGACGTAAAAAATCAACAAAAAAAAACGGACTCACAAGAAACAACAAACGAGCAAACACAAGCAAACAAAAAATGGACGTTTGCAGCAAAAAAAAAAAAAGTGTGTTGACATGACAGACAGAACAACAGAAAAAAAAAGAGAGAGAGAGAGAGAAGGGGTCAAACGAGAGCGCAGAAGGGAAGTAAAAAAATGAAGAAATTAAAGCTCCGGATAAATGGTATAAAAAGGATTGTGGGAAAGAAAGGAACAGGGAAAAATAAAGATATAAAGGGAGTTATGGGAGGGAAAAAATGTGACTTCCACGAATGAATATTAAAAGGAAAATAGCGTCATGTCTTAAGGGTGAGGTTTTTTTTTCTTTTCTTTTTTATTGTTGTTTTATTTACTTTTTTCTTCTTCCTCCAAATTCCTTCATATTTTTCATTGTCCTCTTCCTCGTCTTCTTCTTCCCTCTCCTCCTTCTCGTCTTCTTCCTCTTCTTTTCCTCACTTTTTTTTCTTTTTTTCTCCTTTTCTCCTTCATTTCTTCTCCTTCTTTTCTTTTTTTCATCTTTTTTTTCTTATTTTGTTTTCTTCTTTATCTTCTTCCCCCTTTTTACTTCCTCCTCCTCCTCCTCCTCCTCCTCCTCCTCCTCCTCCTCTTCAAGCCTGAGCCATCTTCTCAATTCCTTTCTTGTCTACCCAGAAATAACACAACGTGATGTCCTTGTCAGTGGCTGCCTCGTTTCGCTCTTTTCTTTCTTTTTATTTCTTCTTTTTTTTTTCTTTTTTTTGCCGTTTATTCGCTTCACTTTTTTTTATTTGCACGTTTCCTTTACTTTATTTGTGGTGTTTATTCTCCTCGTGCTTTATGATTTTCCTTTTTCCTTTTTTTTTTTATTTGCTATTATTCTCTTCTGTTTCTACTTTTGTTTTATGTTTTGTCTTTTTTTTTTTTACCTGTCTGTGTGTCTCTTCGTTTCTGTGTGTGTCTATCTGTGTTTGTTTGTGTGCAGGTGTCTGTCTGTCTACTTATCCAACTATCTATCTATTCATCTATCGAAGTACTTACCTATTTATCTATCACTCTATCAATCAGTTAATCAATCCACCTCTCTATCTATTACCTGCATTTATCTCAATCTATTTATCCGCTTACATATCTATCTATCTCTCCATCCAATTATATATTTATCTATCAATACATCTATCTATGACCCATTAAACAAAGAATTCAAAATGCAATTCTAATCTACATATCTATCAATTTATATATCCACCATTGTTTTTATTCGTCCATGTGTATTTTTCTTTGTATTATTTCTATCCTTTCCCCCGTGCATAAACAAACAAAACAACGCAGTAATCAGTGTAATAAATCAGGAATACAATGCTTGACACACCAACGCATACATATATATAGATTTTCTCTCTCTCTCTCTCTCTCTCTCTCTCTCTCTCTTATTTTCTCTCTTATTTTCTCTCTTACTCTCCCTCTTACTCTCCCTCTTACTCTCCCTCTCACGCTCACTTTCACGCTCACTTTCACGCTCACTCTCACTCTCACGCTCACTCTCCCTGTCCCGTTCCCTGTCATTCTTCCTCTCCCTGTCAATGTCCCTACCCCTCTCCCTCTCCCTCTCTCTCCCTCTCTCTGTGATATTCCTACGCAAAATGCTATAGTGCACAATCCTTGCGTCACCGCCTGAAAAATAGAACAGCACAACGCGACACAGAGAAGCACAAAAGCAAACATATGGAACAATAAATCCGTGATGACAGGACTTAACACACACACACACACACACACACACACACACACACACACACACACACACACACACACACACCTACGCTTCTCCCTACCCCACCTTCCCACACACACGCCCTGCCATAAAACCTTCACAATAGCCTTCATTTATGGCTACAAAAGATGAGGCAAGGTTAATGCTAATGTGTTATTGATATTATTTCCAAAGCCATGAATAATAGTGATGATAATAGGAATGATGATAATAGTAGTAGTATAATAATAATAGTAGTAGTAGTAGTAGTAGTAGTAGTAGTAGTAGTAGTAAATTTATAGTAGTAGTTGAAAAAATATGAATTAAAGGAATAATAAGAATAAGAAGATAACGAAGAAAAAAAAGACAAGTGAAAATAAAATAGAAGTAGAGTTGAAGAGGAAAAGGGAGGAAAGGACGAAGAATAAAAAGAATGAAAAGATAACGAAGAAGAGGAAGAAAACAACTGAAAGAAAAAATAGTAGTAGTAGTAGTAGTAGTAGTAGTAGTAGTAGTAGTAGTAGTAGTAGTAATAATAATAATAATAATAATAATAATAATAATAATAATAATAATAATAATAATAATAATAATAATAATAATAATAATAATAATAATAATTATAATAATAGGTCATCATACAAGGACCAATCAACATTAATCATCAATTCCCTAACAGCCAATCACGGGCCTTATCTCATGCCTCGCCCCATCCCATCCTTCTCATCAGCCAATCACGACCCTTGTTACATTCAGTCTGACCTTCCTTCTTTCCTTCCTTCCTCGCTTCTTTCTTTCCTTCCTTCCTTTTTTCTTGCTTCTTTCCTTCCCTCCTCCTTTCCTTCTTTCATCTTATTCATTCTCATCTTGTATCTAATAATTGGCACTCTGATAGATGACGTGTGTGTGTGTGTGTGTGTGTGTGTGTGTGTGTGTGTGTGTGTGTGTCATCACCTAACCCTTTATATTCATTTATTTTCCTCTTATCCTCCTACGCTTACCCCTTTTCCTCCATTCCTTTCCTCCCACCTCAATCTTCCTCCCTCCCCTTCCATATCTTACCTCCCTTCTCTCCCTCCCCTCACCTTTACCTGACCCCAATTAAGGCCGCGTGATGAGGGCAAAGGTATATAGATTACCTCATAACAACCTAATGAGACGACGGAGGAGGAGGAGGAGGAGGAAGGGGGATCGATGAAGATGGAAGGGAAGGAGATGAAGAAGGGGAGGAGGACACAGAGGGGGATAAGAGAAGATAGGAGTGGATGCAGAAGAGGATAACGAGAGGAGTAAAGGAGATGGGAAAGTGGATGCTGAGAGGGAGAGATGAGGAGGATGAAAGATAAAGGGAAATATTGGAAGCGATACGGTAAGGAGAGGAAGATACGTAGAAGGGAAGTGGAGAAACATGGGAGAATGGGAGGAGTGTAGGAGGGATGAAGGAGAAGAAAGAGAGGAGACTAGGATAAAATGGGAGATGGACGAAGAAAGGGAAGAGATGAGGAGGAAGAGGAAAAATTAAATGTAAGATGAAAGGAAAAAATGGAGGAATAGGAAAAAGGGAAGAAAAATAGGAGAAGAGGAGAGAGATACGAGAAAGAGAGGAAAATGAGAGGGAAGAGGAGAATACAGGGGAGAGATGTGACATATAATTAAGGGAGATGGAGCTACAGGGATGAAAATGGGAGAAGAACGGAGATGAGGGATCGGGAGATAGAAGAAAAAAGGAGAACAAGAAAGAGGAGAATATGAAAAGGGGAAAAAGAGGGGAAGAGATGTAGAAGCAGAACAAAGAAGGGAGAGGAAGAGGGAGATAAAAATGAAGGAAAGAGTTGGGATAAGATATAATGAAAAAAGAAGAGAGAAATAGAGAAAAGAAGAGCAAAACAAAGAGAAGAGGGATAGGAAGAGAAAAGAGGTATGAGAAGGAGATAATGAAGAAGGGGAAGAGACGAGAGAGCTGGAGAAAGGAAACGAAACAAAGAGGAAAGGTAAGTAAAGAAGGGAATAATTAGAAGGGAATAAGATAAATTGGAAAAAAATGTATAATATGATAGAGACAGAGTATAAAAGCGAAATCAAAGGGAAGGGGGGAAAGGAGGGAGAGAGGGAGAGGGACGCGTGATTAGGGGGGAAGGTAATCATTCATAGTGTATTATAGGTGTTTAGCATAATCACTTCTGTGTCCGCCCATCACATGAATACATAAATGACAGTGTGTGTGTGTGTGTGTGTGTGTGTGTTAATAATAACCGCCAGTCAAACACACAGACACACAGATAGACAGATACACCACACACACACACACACACACACGCACATACATACACACACACACACACACACACACACACACACACACACACACACACACACACACACGCACACACACACACACACACACACACACACACACGTATCAAAACACCCTTGCAATGCTAATGAAGTCTAAATCCCGCGTGTAATTACCAACGAAATTTACTCCTCCAAAAAAGACAAAATGTATATATATGAAATTATTGAATATATGTGGAAAAATGTATATGTAAAATCTCTCTCTCTCTCTCTCTCTCTCTCTCTCTCTCTCACACACACACACACACACACACACACACACACACACATCTGGATTCTGAATGACACTTTTGTTCACTATTTATTGCTTGTTATGTATGTATGTGTGTGTATGTATGTATGTATGTATGAATGCTTCTGTGTATGTATATATGCGTGTTTTGTTTGTTTGAATGATAATACGTATACCTGTAGGCCGGTAATAGGTGTGTGTGAGTGTGAGTGTGTGTGTGTGTGTGTGTGTGTGTGTGTGTGTGAGAGAGAGAGAGAGAGAGAGAGAGAGAGAGAGAGAGAGAGAGAGAGAGAGAGAGAGAGAGAGTTTCGCATTCATTTCTTCTTCAGTAGCAGAAGAGACTCTTACCCAGACTCAAATGGCTTCATAAACAGTTACGATCTCTCTCTCTCTCTCATAACTTAAAACTGGAGAGACCGTAACAAACTAACGAACGAAAACGGGGAGAAAAGGAAAAAAATACAAGATAAAGATAGGAAGGAAGAATGAAAGAAAGTCACAAAAAGAAAGGAAAGAAAATAGAGAGAAAACAAGAAACGAAATTAAAGAAAGATAAGAATGAATGAAGAAAGAAAGATAAAGAAAAAAAGAGATACAGAAAATATGAGGGAATGAATGAGTGAATAAACGAATAAATGAGAAAAAAATAAAGACAAAGAAAGAAAAAAAAGACAGAGGGAGAGAAAGAAAACACACATCTCACTCCCCCATCCCCCCACCCTCCCCCTCTTTAAAATTACTCAACATATCCTTACACCCGGGGTCTTCCCACACAATATCGGAAGGTTAGATACAATAACAATAATATGACCTACATCCAAGATCAAAGGAAGCCGTTTTCAAGACACGAGGCCTAACAACAACACCTGTAGGCCTAAGAGAAGATTGCGTAGGTGGTTTGCCAGGCCTATGCTACCCTGTGTCGTTTTATAAAGATGGATGAAGGAGGGGATAGAGGGATGGATAAAAGGAGGGAGGGAGGGAGGATTGAAAGTGCAGGAGATGGGTAAAGAGGAGAAAAAGTGTAATAAGTTAGGTTGGTTCAAAGGAGAAAAATAATGAAGTGGAGAGAAAAAAGTCTTGAGTTAAAAAGGAAGTGTAGGAAGGAGAAGCAGAGGCTGAAGTGGAGGAGGAAAAGGATTGGAGGAAATGTAAGAGGGAGGGAAGAGAAGAGAAAATGCAGGAGAAGAAAAGAAGGGAAGAGTATGTGAGTAGAAAGCAGAAAATGAAAAAGAAAGAGAAAAGGAATATGAAGCGAAGCGAAAAGGAAATAAAGATGTAAAAAAGGAGGAAGAAGAGGAGGAAGAGAGAAGGAAATGTAAGAGGGAAAAAGCCGAATATTGAGAGAAGGAAAAAGAATGCAGTATAAAAAGGAAAAAAAAGAGGGAATAGAAGATGGGATTGAGAACAAACTGTAGAAGGATAAGAGAAAATAGAACGTTGCAGTCTCTCTCTCTCTCTCTCTCTCTCTAACGCAGGTATACATAACTTTACATACAAATGGTCGACCTGTCCATTCACGGCGCCGGGGCCATAAAACAGGTTACACAGACGTTAATATTCATTTCACGGGGTACACTAGCAGACAAACTAACCGAGGGAACATAACAGTGATAGAGAAATACACACGAGTGAAATAACAGTAAGACACAGAGACCAAAGCAACATAACGGTAACAAATATATCGACCCGAGTGACGTGACACAGACAAACTAACGAGAGGAATATAGCGGTGACAGACAGACCCGAGTGACACATAAGAGAGAAACAGAGTAGAGTAACGGGAATCAGAAGAGTGTAACATGAACGAAGAATAAGGCAAAGACAGTAAGAAGAGTTTAACACAGAAATGGAGATGTAGGAGATTATAGTAAGAGACATACAGAAGAGTAAACAATAAAAAAAGAGACAGAAGAAAAA
>NC_066544.1:13949780-13962280 GCF_024679095.1 Eriocheir sinensis
TCGCTCTTTCAGACATCCTCAAAGTACTCTTTTTTCCTATTTCTCTTCCCCCCTCTCTCTCAGACCCTTCCAACAATTGCCCTCTCCCTCTCCTCCTCTTTTCTCCCTTCTCCTGTTTTATGTTTGTTCCTTTTACACTCCCTTCCGTTCCTGCATTCCTTGTCTCCCTCTATTTGTCTTCCTCTCCCTTCTCCCTCTCTCCCATCTATTTCATCTTTATCATTTTCTACACTCTTCCTTCCTGCATTCCTTCTCTCCCTTCTCCTTTTCCCTTGTATTTTATTTTCCTCCCTTTTTTCCTTCCTTTCTCTCTCTCCCTCTGAACTCCCTTAATTTCCTCTCTCCATTTTGTTTTCTTCTTTCTTTCCTTTTTCTTTCATCTCTTAAACTAAATTCCCTTTCTGCATCCCTTTTCTTCCTTCCATTCTCCCTTTCTCTTCTTCTCTCTTCCCTCTCCCTCTTTGTTACTGCATTGCTCCCTATTTTATCAGCTCCTTCATCTCTTCCACTAAACTCCCTAACTAAATATATTGCCATTATCTCCTCCCTTCTTCTCCTCTCCTCCCTTCTTCTCCCTCCTCCGTGACTGCATTGCTCAAACTCTTTCGCACTCACTCATTCTCTGACACTTCTTCCCTCCCTCTCCCTTCCCTCCTTTTATTCTTTCGCCTCACTCCTCCAATCAGTAACACTCAAGCCTTTCACCCCACACTCTCCCTTCCTTTCTTCATTCATCACTCGCTCGCATGCTTTCAGCCTTTCCTCTCCTCCTCTTCCCTCCCTTTCTTCTTCTTTCCTTCCACTCTCACTCGCCATCACTCAGTCCTTTCTCTCCTCCTCCTTCCTCCCTTTCTTTTTCTCTCCTCTTACTACTTCTCTCACCAACCACCAGACGCCAGTTCTCCTCTCCCTCTTTCCCTTTCCTCAGTACAAAAATTCATGTTCGCTACACGATTTCTACCGCTGAATGATTGATGTGTCTCGCCCCCACAGTGATACATATAATATTTCAAAGTGATTCTACATTTTGTTTGTATTCTTTTCGTGTTTTGGTAATTCTGCTGTTCTGTATGTCTATATCTTTGAATTGTTTTTTTTCTTGTATTACTTGATCCTGGTTATTTATTTTATGTACTTTTATTTAGACTTCCCTTTCACAATCAGGAGTATTCGTATGCCTTTTAAAATACTCTTCATGCCGTTTCTTTTACACTGTATCCTCAACACTATCCCTTTTCTCCTATCACTTTCCGAACACTTTTTTCAGAACTCCTATAAAAAGCAGTTCTTCTTCTGTCTTTTTTATTTTTTTATTTATTTTTATTTTATTTTATTTTTTTTTTTTTTTTACGTTTCGGCACATGGCACCGGTAGCTCATGCTGTCCCCCGGAGCTCATCTTTGATCCTCATTTGAGCGAGAATCTAAGAGTCCGGGTTAATAAGTGGTCTTCAGGACAGCATGTGGGTAGTCTCAGGCCACTCGGCGTTGGGTGGGGGCGGGCGGGACTCCAACCCACGTCCTCCTGAACGCGGCGCCCGCACGCAAACCACTCAGCCGCCACCTCCCTGAACCCTTTGCCCTCATCTTTATGCTTTTTCTCTTAACACTTTCCTGAACTTTTACACATAATTTTCAAACACAGGCAGTAGTTCATGGTCAGTCCTTTTCTTATACATCTTATCCTTATCTTTTTCCCTTCCCCCAATCACTTTTCTCTCTTATCTGCTTCCGATTACCATACAAAAACAGCAGCACTGGCCTCACCATCGCCTGCACTTCCCCCCTAAGGCCCGGGCTGACTCGCTCCTCTCCGCTATCTCGCCGCGATAATGTTCATATTCCCAGAGGCTTAAAATTTACCTCCTCTTAATTCTACTCCTTTTTTTTCTTTTTCTTTTTTCGAGCCCAACTTTCGGCGTGGGTACACTCCCCTATACACCCTTGTTCTTTAAGGGCGAGAGGATTAGATGCTTTTCCGGGAGCTGAACCCCTTCACGCACCTACTTGAACACACCGAAAAAATATTAAATCTCCTTGCTGAAGAAAAGGTGGAGGATGGGAAGGAGGGAAAGGAGGGTTGGGAGGTGAGAAGAAAGGAGGAGGATGAGAGGGGAGGGGATGGAGGGTTAGGAGAGGAGAGGAGAGGAGAGGAGGAGAGGAGTGTAGAGAAGAACATAGGTGAGAGAAGAGACAGGAAGAGGGGTAAAGGAAGAGAGAATAGAAGAAAATGACAAGAGAAGCGAGGAGATGGAAGGGAAGAAGTGAGAAGGGATGATGTAGAGAAGAGCATAGGTGAGAGAAGAGACAGGAAGAGGGGTAAAGGAAGAGAGAATAGAAGAAAATGACAAGAGAAGCGAGGAGATGGAAGGGAAGAAGTGAGAAGGGATGACAATTGGAGACAAAGGAGATGGGGAGGAGGAGGAGGAGGAGGAGGAGGTTGCAAAAGAGCTCAAGGAAGAACATTAAGAGAAAAGGGGAGCAAGAGGGAACAAAGGAGAATGAGAGATAAAGGAGACAAGAAAGAAAGGGAGGGGAAGGGATGATAAGGGAAAGGAAGGGAAGAGAAGGGAATGGAATACAAGGGAAGGAAAGGGAAGAAGAGGAAAGGAAAGGTAGGGTAGGGTAGGGAAGGGAAGGGAGGGGAAGGAAAGGGAAGGGAAGGAAAGGGAAAGGAAGAAAAGGATAAAGAAGAAGAGAAGGGAAGTGAAGGGTAGGTAAAGGAAGGGAAGGGAAGGGAAGGGAAGGGAAGGGAAGGAAATGGAATGGAATGGAAGGGAAGGGAAGGGAAGGGAATGGAAGGGAAGGGAAGGGAAGGGAAGGGAAGGGAAGAGAAGGCTGTGTAAATGACAGATAATTGGCGCTAAATCCAGACTTAGGAGGGGCGTAGTGTAGGGCGAAACACACACACACACACACACACACACACACACACAATCAGATTCGACATATAATAGAAAAAAAAGTTTGTCTATTTGAAAAGGAAGACGAGAGATAGTTAGTATTGGCGATAGTGATGATGATAGTGGTGATGGTGGTGATGGGGGTGATAGTGATGGTGATGGGGGTGGTAGTGGCGATGGTGATGTTAGTGGTGTTGCTATTTTGGTGGTGGTGGTGGTGGAGGTGGTGGTTGTGGTGGTGGTGGTTGTGGTGGTGGTGGAGCAGAAGTAAGAATAATCGGAGGAACACCTGCAACGGAACTCACCTTAATGAGGGACGCACACCTGTTACCTGAGCGGAGAAGGAGGAGGAGGAGGAGGAGGAGGAGGAGGAGGGGGAAGTAAAGCTGGAGTTTTGATTCAGTGGGAGAGTGGGACGAGAGAGAGAGAGAGAGAGAGAGAGAGAGAGAGAGAATGGGAAAGAAAAATTCAGCATCGACCTAAACAATTATTCCTTGTTATCCAGTTCCTCCCTCCCTTCTCTCCCTCCTCTCCCTCACCTCCTCCAGCCTCTCTCCCCCTTTCCTCCTCTCTCCTTCCCTCTGCATTTCCTCTCTCCTCTTTCCTTCCCACTTTTCCCATTTTTATATACTTTCCTTTCTTCTCCCTTCCTACTTTCTCCATTGTATCTCTCTACCTCCTTCTCCTTTTTCCTCCCTTCCTTCCTTCCTACGTTCTCCCTTTCCCTCCCTTCCTATCTTCTCTCTCTCACTTCCTACCGTTATATCTCCCTACATTCTTCTCTTCCTTCTTACCCTCTTTTTCTTCCTCCTATTTATCCTTCTACATCCCTCTTCTTCCTTTCATTCTTATCGTCCATTTTCTTCTCTCTTGTCCATCCCCCTGTATACCCTCCCTCCTTCCCTACCTCCCTCTTCCTCCTCCTCCTCCCTGCTCACCTGCCTCCGCCTCACCTGCGCTGCAACATTCATGAACCTCGCGAGACCAACACCAGGGAGCAGCCTAATGGGTGAGTGGTGACCTCGCATTGTCCTCTCGGCTTAGTTGTACGGGTGTGGATACGGCGCCTCTGTCTATGTCTGTCTGTCTCTCTGTCTGTCCGTCTTCCTTCACTCTCCTTCCATTCCACCCCCTTTCTTATCTTCCTTCTGTTCTCCTGGTTACTTCTTCTTCCTCCTCTTTCTTCTGCTATTTCCCATTCTCTCTCTCCTGAAACGAACTCTCCTCTTTCCTTCCCTTTATTTTCTTCCTCCCTCTAATCTTCCATGACCTGTTTCTCTCTCCTTCCTCCTCTTCTACCTAGTCCTAGTTCTCCTCCTCCTCCTCCTCATTCTTATTCTTCTTTTACAATTTACTACTTTTTTGGGGGGGGTTGTCTCTCCTCTTCCTCCTCCTCCTCCTCCTCCTCCTCCTCCTCATTCTTATTCTCCTTTTACAGTTTGCTATTATTATTCTGGGTTCGTTTCTCTTCCTCTCTTCCCTTTGTTTCTTTCTTCTTGTCTCAAAATCTTCGTCTCTGTCTCTTTCTTTGCATTTGTTTTTCTTTCTCTGTATCTCTGTCTCCTTCTCCTTCCATTTCTTTTTATTTCCCTGGGTTTATCTCTGTTTTCCTGTCTCTTCCTATTCGTCTCTTTTTCTTTCCCCCCTTCGTCTATTTTCGTATTTTCCTTCACTTATTCATTCTTCTCTTGTTCCCACTCCTTCTTTTTGTAATTCTGGTGTGTTCTTTTCTCTACCTCTCTCTCCCAGTCCCTCGCTTTCTGTGTCTTCACCTTCGTCTGTATTTTTGGCTTTCTTCACTTGCTCCTTCTTTTCCTCCTCCTGATATTTACTATTCTGCTGTGTGTGTTTGTGTGTCTCTCTTTCTTCACTTGCCCTCCGTCTCCCCCTGCATCCATTCCTTCACATTTTATCTAACTTACTCCTCGTCCTCCTCCCACTTCTATATCCTCTATCGTTTGTTATTTTTGTGGCTCTCTGCTGTTCTGTTTTTTCTCTTCCTTTCTTTACTTAGCCTCCATCCCTTCCTTTATCCCTTTCTTCTTTACCCTTGCAAATTATCCCTTTCTTCAAACTACTCTTTCTTTTCTACCCTCTCTCTCTTTCTTCCTATCCTTCTGTTTTCCTTTCTCTAGTTTTCCATAAGCTCTTCTTCCTCCTCCCTCTCTTCTACCTGCTCTTTTTTTTAAACAGAAGAGAGGGGGGAAGAGAAGAGAGGAAGTAGAGAAAGGTGAGTGATAAGCATAAGGAAATGGGAGATAAAAAGGCGGGCTGACCTGTGCAATTTCTACCTGCACGAAGCTTTCCTCCTCTATTTATATCCTCCTCCTCCTCCTCACCTGAGCGCCATGGGAGGTGACAGGTGAGGGCGGGGACCAGAAACACGTCACCTCTCATTAAACGTGCCACAAACATGAATGCTGATCCGACCTGGTCTCAAGGGGGGGCGGAGGAGGAGGAGGCGGAGGTGGAGGAGGAGGAGGGGTGCAGGGTCAATCACAGCTTCTCCAGAGACCTCCAGATACACAACACTAATATTAACCTAACGCCGCCTGCCCCGCCCCCGCCGAGTCCAGTCCGCCAAGCCGCTAATAATTCAGTCATCAGCGTCCTGGCGGCACAGAGTCAATGTAAAAGGTTCATGAGACGGAGAAGGTGGTGGTGGTGAAAGCCGTTGGTGTGTGTGGGGGGGTGTGGTGGTGTCTTTTGCGTGGTGATGTGATGAGGTGTAGAGAGGAGCTGGTTTGGTTACGGATATTGTTATTTTGTGTTTGTTGGTTTGTTTATTGATAGGGGAAAAGAAGTTATGTGTCCTGATGTGTGATTTATGTGTAGGGGTGCGGTGTGCATGCCCTCGTTTGTTTAGTGTTTGTTCCTGATCTTGTGTTTGTGTGTACTGATGATAGGGAAACCAGGTGATGTGTCTTAATGTGTGTTTTATGTGCCGTGGTGTGAAGCTGAGAATTTTTATATAGCTGTGAAAGGCGAACACATATGGGGAAAAAGGCCCGGTGTGTTTTTCATTAATATTATTTTGTTTGTCTTTGAATTAATTGATAAGTAAAACAGGTGATATGCTTTGATGTGACACAGACAGACAGGTAGACAGAGGCGCAATGCTAGGTACGTCAAGGTGAAGTTTTAGGTCGGTATTCTCAGACGCTACAGACTCTCACATCAACTATTTCCAAAAGCCGAATAGGAGATCAGTCGCGTTCTAATGAGTGTTTGTGTTGACCTCTCTTTCGGCCACCTCTTCAGATCCTTTTTGTGAGGAGCGAGTAGCGGACTCTTTTATTATTGTTTACTTTTTTTGTGCCCTTGAGCTGTCTCCTTTGTTGTAAAAAAAAAAATAATGGCAGAAAAGAACGATCAGACTACCAGAAGGGTAAAAAAACTATCTCTGTAAATGCCCAAAACTCCTACGAAAGCCTTGTCAAATGTGTGTAAGTGGACGCCGAAATGTTTAATATGACCCAGGGCGGTATTACTAAACATTTCGTCTCCCAGGAACACATATTTGACAAGGCTTTCGTAGGAGTTTGGGGCATTTACAGGAGTAGGTTTTTGGCCCTGGCTGTAGTATGACCTTTCCTCTGTGGCGTGAACCTAAAGAAACACTCATTAGAACCCGACTGACCCCCTCTTTGACCTTTAGAAATTGATGATATGAGAACTGAAAGTGTCTTATAATCCTGAGCTTTTTAGTTATCTCGTTCTTTGGTGTGCTCGCTTCTCTGTACATCTGCCTGTCTGTCTAACTGTCTATCTGTCTATGCCTGTCTATCCTTCTATTCACGTACCAGGTTGAGTAACTGCTTTCCCTTTCTTATTTCCTTGCTTCACTTTACTTACTCGTCCATATATATCTCACTCTTCCTCCCACCTTACCATCCCTCTCCACCTCTCCCCTTTATCTCATCCCTCCCCTCTCCTCCCTCTCCTTTCCCCTCACCTCTCTAACTTCCCCAATCTCCCTACCCACTCTCCCTCTCCTCTACCATTCCCTTCCCCTTACTCACCCCCCTCTTTCCTCCCCCTCCCCCTCTTCCCCCCTCCCCCCTCTATGCCTGGCGGGTAATATAACGCCGCCGCTGCTTTATGGTTCCCGCGGTCTAAGTTTAGCGGCCGCGAGGATAACTTACGGCCGCCCGATGCACGACCCCCGCGGCCCGACGTAGAGGGCGGGGGTGTAGGGGAAGAAGGGAGATAAGATGGAAGAATGGGGGTGATGGGGCGAAGGCAAAGGAGGAATTGATAAGAGTCGGATGTTGCTTCGGGAGGGAAGATGGGGCTGACGGGGGAAGAAGGGAGATAAGATGGAAGAATGGGGGTGATGGGGAGAAGGCAAAGGAGGAATGGATAAGAGAGGGATGTTGACGGGGGAGGAGGGGAGATAAGATGGAAGATGGGGGGGGGGAGGAGGAATGGATAAGAGAGGGATGTTGGAACGGGAGGGAAGATGAGGGTGACGGGGGAAGAAGGGAGATAAGATGGAAGAATGGGGGTGATGGGGAGAAGGAAAAAGGGGAATGGATAAGGGAGGGATGGGAGAAGGGAAAGGGAGATGTGATGGGGAGGAAGAAGGGAGATAAGATGTATAAATGGGGTAATGGGGAGAAGGCAATGGGGAAGGAAAAAGAGGGATGGGAGAACGAAAGGGGCGATGCAGATGGGGAGATAAGATGGAAGAATGGGAAAGATGGGGAGAAAGCAATGTGATGGGAAAGGGGGGAATATACATGTTAATAATAAGAAAGGGGAAGGGAAGGGAAGGGAAGGGAAAGGAAAGGAAGGGAAAGGAAGGGAATGAAGGGAAAAGATTACAAAGGAAAAAGAAAAGAGGGAAAGTAGTATATGGAAAAACGAAGGAAGAGGGGAGAGATGGGGAAATACAGGGTTGAAGAAGAGAAGACATAAAAAGGGGGTAAGGGGAATGGAGGTGAAGGAAATAGGAATAAGAAGTACTGGGTAAAAATGGGGTAAGGGGAAAGAGGATGAGGAAGGGAAGAAAAGGGAAAAAAAAGGGGTAAAAAAAATAAGGCGTAGGAATACAAGTGATAAACGTTGTAATGAGAGAAGAGGAAAGAAATAATGGAAAGAAATGTGTGTGTGTGTGTGTGTGTGTGAGGCATTACTAATATCAGCCTCAGGTGATCAATGGAGCTCCTGAGGCAGAAAGGGAAAGTGAAAGCAAGGTTAGGGGAAGGTGAGGGGAAGGTGAGGGTAAGGGAAGGCAAGTGAAGGGGAAGGTGAGGGATAGATAGGGGAAGGTAAGGAAAGGGGAGGGGAAGGGGAGGGATAGAGAGGGGAAGGTAAGGGAATGGTGAAGGGAAGTTAAGGGGAAGGGGAAGACAGGGGAAAGGGAGGGGATGAGGGGATGAAGAATTGAAAGGGAAGGTGAGATGAGGAGGAAGGGGAGAGGAAATGAGGGGAAGGGAGGGGAAGGGAGGGGAAAGTGAAGGAAAGGGAGAGGATGAGAGGAAAATGTGAGGGAAGGGAAACGGGAGGGGAACGGGGTGAAGGTGAAGGGAAGGTGAGGAAAGTGGGAGGAAGGGAGGGGAGAGTGGGGCGCGGTCACCTGAGGAAGGGAGAAGATATAAACTTAAAGGTGTATGGCGGGGCGGGGCGGGGAGAATGGGGAGGAAGAGGAGGAGGTGGGGATGAGGGGCGAGAAAGGGGAAGAGAGGAGGGAAAGGGGAGGAGGAGGAGGAGATGTTATGCGGTGAGGAAGGGGAAGAGGGAGAAGAGAAGGGAGAGAAAGGGGGAGGAAGATGAGGAGACGTGTTAGGGGACGAAGAAGGGGAAGATTGAGGGGAGAAAAGGTGAGGGATTAAAGAGTGAGGGGGAAAAAATAAGGGGTGAGGAAAGTTATGGAAGAAAGATTAGTAAGGAAGGGCAAAGGAATGGAGAGAAAGAAGGAGTGAAGGAGAGAGAATGGAAGAGAAAGGAAGAGAAAGGAAAGAGGAGGAAAGGAAAGGGAAGGGAAGGGAAGGGAAAGAGATGAGAAGGGAAGGAAAAGGAAGGGGAAGGGTAGAAGTGAAGAATAAGGAGATAAGGGAAAAAGGAATTAAAATAGAAAAGAAAGGGGTGTTTCGGAGAGAGAGAGAGAGAGAGAGAGAGAGAGAGAGAGAGAGAGAGAGAGAGAGAGAGAGAGAGAGAGAGAGAGAGAGAGAGAGAGAGAGAGAGAGAGAGAGAGAGAGAGAGAGAGAGAGAGAGAGATTGTGCCTTGAACGTATCTATCTTTCTATTCCCTCACCACCACCAACACCACCAACACCTTCCCATTTCTACCCCTTTAACCTTGCTCTTGCACCACTAACACCACCACCAACACCACCACTAACACCACCACCATCACCACCATCACCTTGCCCCCTTCCTCCTTCCTCACCTTCGCTCTATATCCTCCTCCTCCTCCTCCTCCTCCATTTACACACACACACAAACACACTTCGTTACACATGGTCACGTCTGCACATACACACACACACACACACACACACACACACACACACACACACACACACACACACACACGAGGAAGTAGAGGTAAATGGATGATGATGATGATTATTGGAACGTTCATCTTGGCGCCGCATCTGCTTGCTCATATGGCGCCGAATTTAGAATAGATCAATTATACTCTAAAACCATAAAACCGGAAAAACAACACAAATAAAACTATATAAAACCACTTAAAAATTACAAACGTTATAAAAAAATGCACTAATAGATCTTTATGAAACCGGTTAAAAAAAAAAGATAGAAACAACGATAGAATGTTAATAAATCCTAAAGGAGGTTAATTAAGGAAGGTAAATGGAAAATCACAAAAGAAAGTGTAGCCCAAAATCATTCCATCCACATCAAAATCACAATAACAAGATGAATTAGGAGCTTATGATGTAACTGCGCGTGGCTTCTGTGCTCATCTCCGTCTCACTAACTCTTGAAGGCCAAAATAAAGCCTTGAGAATATATAAATACCGAATCAGAGAAGAGAAAAAGAGGGAAAGAGGAATGGTGAAGGAAATAATAGAGAGACAGACAGAGACAGAGGGAAGAGAGTAAGAGAAGAAACTAAAACTGACAGCCCACATCTCTCTCTCTCCATCTCATCTTCTTTCCTACTCCATTACCCTCCTTAAACACTTCACTCCTCCCTCCCTCCATCACTCCTTCCCTCCCTCCCTCCTCTCTCTTCCTCCATCCAATTCCACTGTTCATTTCCCCACCATTTTCGTCTTCCTTCTTTCCCCATTATTTTTTTCTCTCCAACCCACATCATTTCTCCTCCCTCTTTCTCTCCCCTATCTAACAAAACCCCATGCTAACACCTTTCCTCCCTCCTTCTCCTCTCTCTCTCTCTCTCTCTCCTCATCAGCATCCTCCTCCTTCCCCCACCTATTCCCCATTATACTCCATCCCATTCCTTTCCACTTCCTCCACTATCCCAATCTTCCCTCACCGTCCCATCTCCTACCCCTCTTCTTCCCTGTCACATCTTCTTTCCCATCATCACCATCCTCCTTCCTCCACCCTCCCAACACTTCTTCTATTCTTCCACTTCGTTCCCCTTCGTCTTCATTCACTCCCTCCACTCAACTATTTAATATTTCTCTTCTTCCCCTCCCTCCCTCATTTCTCTCCCTCTCCATCATCTCCCTCCTGCTTCAAATCTTAACACCTATCTTCTTTCTCCCGCAATCCTCTCCCCTCATCTTCCCCTCACCATTACATCCCCTCCCTCTTCATCCTCTTCCTCCACTCAGACTCTTAACACCTCTCCTCCTCCTCCTCCTCCTCCCTCTCCCTCCTCATCCTCATTCAAATCTCAGCACCCATCTTCACACTCTCCTCCCCCTGCCCCCTTCCTCCCCACTAATGCTCAAATCTTCCGTCTGTCATAATTACCCTCGTCATCATCACCACCACTACCTATCCCTACCCCCTTTCCACCCCCTCCCCCTCCCCCCTGGCAGCTCATAACACGTAACAGACTGAAAACATTAATCAAGGCAATTCCTCTCGGCGTGACAACTCGATAATTACATCACCATAAAGCCCATTAAGTCGCTGCTCTGGCTGATAATTGGCTTCCGATAATTAGTTTCGCGCACCAACCAATTCATTAAAGAAAATAGGGTGATAGGGAGGTATAGTGAGGGAGGGTGTAGGGAGATGAAGTGGAGAGAGAGGAGGATAAGGTGATTGGGATTGGGAGGGATAAGGAGAGGGTTAAGGGGTGAAGGGGAAGACACGGGGGACGGGGAAGAAGATGATGGGGAACTGGAGGATTAGTAGAAGGGAGAAGAGAATACGAAGGAAGAAAGGGGATAGAAAAAAGGTGATGATGGCAAAAAAAATAAAGAAAAGAAAGGAAGAGAGAGGGAGGAAGAGAAAGAAGGAGGAAGAGGGGGAAGAGAGTAAAATGCAGGAAAGAAGAGGTAAGGAAAACAAAAGAAAGATGGTAAAAAGGAGACAAAAAGAAGAGGGAAAGAAAAGGAAAAGAGGAGAAAGGAAAGGAAGGAGAAAATGGTGAGCTGCAGAAATAGTAGAAAAAATGGAAGAAGAGGGAAGGAAAAACCGTAGAATAAAGGTGATGGAAAAGAGGAGAGAAGTAAGGAGAGAAAGAAAAAAGAGGATGTAAGGCAGAAGAAAGGTGATGATGGTAAAGAGGGGAGGTGAGAAAAGAGAGAATGAGAAAGCGAGGGAGAGAGGAGGGGGAGGAGGCGTGGAACAGGCGCTATATTTGCCTGGGTAATAGGAGTCATTAGGTGATCCGTTTTTAGGCTCCAATTAGCAGGTGTTTCAGGGACGTTTTCGCCGCCTTCCCCTCATGATTATATGCATAAGTTTACCTCCTCCTCCTCCTCCTCCTCCTCCTCCTTCTTCTTCTCCTTCCATTTTCCCCTCTTCTTCCCTGTCCGTCTTTTTCTTCTTCTCTCTCCTACGCCTTTTCCTCCTACTCTTCTCTTGTCAAATATTCTTCCCTTTTCTTCTTGTTTTTCTTCCTTTAAATTTAAAAACACAATATAAAGAAATAATCAATAACAAGATAAGAAAAAGAAGTGAAAAAGAAAAATAAGAGGAGGCGAAGCAGTAAAGGAGGAAGCAGGAAGGAAGGGCAGGTCAAGGGCACTAGAATACTAACTAAAAAAAAATAATAATAATAACAAGATAAGGAAAAGAAGCGAAAAAGAAAAATAAGAAGAGGAGAAGCAGGAGAGGAGGAAGAAGGAATGAAGGGCAGATCAAGGACATTAGGTGGGGAGGGAGCGCGGATCTTGCCAAGGTGAAGGCGATAGAGGTGACGAGGATGAGAGGAAGAGGCAACCAGGCGAGAAAATGAAGACAGATCAATTGAGGGGGAGACTAAAGTAATGAAAGGAGAAGAGGAGGAAGAGGAGAAAGGAGATGAAGAAGAAAAAGAAGTAGAACAAGAACAAGAACAAGAACAAGAACAAGAACAAGAACAAGAAGATGGAAGAGAAGATATATATACAAACTGAAACACAAGAGGAGTAAGAAAGAGATAATGAAATAAAGAAATGAGATGATGAAATGAGACAACAAAAATTAATAAAAGTGGAAT
>NC_066544.1:13964780-13992280 GCF_024679095.1 Eriocheir sinensis
TCAAGCCTTCCCCCCTCCCCCCACCCCACATACCCACACTCACATAACTATTTACCTATCTAACTATCGATCTATTTGTATTACCCGAGGCACATTCCACTATTTACCTACCACTGTACTCTTTTGCCATATATAAGTAGAGAGAGAAGCGAGAGAAAGAAGGGCAGAGAAAGAAAGAGTGGAGGGAGGGAAGGGAGAGAGAGAGAGAGAAAGACTTCCCCATTAACTATTTCTTATTTATTTATATATCTTTATTTATTTATTATCTATTTCTGATCTATCTTATATATTCTTATCTATTTATGTATTACCTTATCCATCAATCTATCTATCTTACTCGAGGCACCTTCCATCCTTTCCTTATCATTTTACACTATTGCCATATATAAATACAGGAAGAAAAATAGAGGGAGAGAGAGGTATGGGGAGGGGAAGGGAGAGAGAGATATAGGGGGGTAGGGAGGCGGAGGGCATGCTGCAGGAGGGAATTATTCATAGCATCGCCTATTAACTGTGCTTAATTATGCATCCACGAGCACAGGACGGGAAAAAGTTAATTGAATCCCACTCCATCAATCTTCCACCCAGCCGTGCCGCAGCCTCTCTCTCTCTCTCTCTCTCTCTCTCTCTCTCTCTCCTTATATATGGTAGTAGTGTAAGATAACGATGACGATGATGCAAGAAAGAAAGAAAAAAGAAGAGAGCGAAAGAAGACAAAACACAGAAGAAAGAATGGAAGGAAGGAGAAAGAAAAATAAAAGAAAAAGAAGGAAGGATGGAGAATGATAATGATGACGATGATGCAAGAAAGAAAGAAAAAAGAAGAGAGCGAAAGAAGATAAAACACAGAAGGAAGAATGGAAGGAAGGAGAAAGAAAAATAAAAGAAAAAGAAGGAAGGGATGCATGAATGAGTGAAAGAAAAGAAGGAAACAAAGACGGAGAGAGAGAGAATTATGTATACAAATAAATTCATATCAAACATACATACATTCATACACTCGGACGCGTCAACGCAGTGTTTTATTATCTGTGAGCGTGGCCGTGACGGGGAGTGCGCGTTGACCCGTATCATTAGTTAGTCCGTCCTGTGATGCCGCCGCGCCGACAGAGCACCAGCGGACGGACGGACAAATGGTAACCCCAAACACTGTCCGCGGGTCACGAGACAAACCATTTACAATAAAACATGAAGCATAACAACGCGGCCATTTAAAAATTCCAATATGCACATTATAATAATTGATTACAAATTGCCTGTACACAGCACAATGATATATTAGATAGCGTGTGATTAGTCAGCCAGCGCCATGTGACAAAAACCTCGCCAAACACATTTCGAAGCTGTCAGGAATGCATTGATAGAAACGTGTGCAGTGTTGGTGACGCCGTGACCATACATGCTGACGAAGGCGATGAACAAGAGAAGAACGAAAGTTGGAGGGAGGAACAGGCTATGAAGAGGAAAACAAGAGGAAGACTATAGTGGGGAGAGCAAGATAAGAGGGAAGGGGAGAACAAGAGGAAAGCTTAAATGGGAGGGAGCAGGAGGAGGGAAAACAGGGAAGGAAGAGGAAAACAAGAGGAAAGCTAAAAGTGAGGGAACCGGGAAAAGAGGGCAGGGGAAAAGAGGAAAACTATAGTGAGAGGAAGAGAGCAGGAAAACAGGGAGGAGTAGAACAAGAGGAAAGCAAAAGTGAGAGGGAGAGAGCAGAAGAGGGAAGGGAGGGCCAAGAAATAAAGGATTGAAAGGTAAAGCAAGGTAAAGTTGGGGGCATACGATGTAGCAGCGCGTGGCCTCGGTGCTCATCTCCGTAACATTGGCCCTTGAGCCTGTGGTGGGAGGAAGCCCATCACCCCGGGACACAGGGCTAGTGTGACATCCGGGTTACCACAGTATACCTTCCCCAGGTTTCCCCAGGTACCCATTTAGCAACCAGCCCGAGAGGGAGGATGAACGGCTGGGTGAGCTGCACGCCGACTGCCCGGGCCCGCGGAGTAGAAGCCAGGCACGCTGACCACTAGACCACGGAGGCGTATGAAAGGAAGAGGAAAATAGAAGGAAAAACAAAGGGAAAAGGAAAATGGGAACGGAAAAGAGAAATTATGGTTGAGATGAGAGACGTGAGGCGGGAGAGGCAGGAAACGGAGGAATGAAAGATTAAATGAGCGAAGGAGGGAAGGAGGGGAGACTCGAGGATGATAAATCTCTACATGAAGGGAAAATAAACAACAGGCGTGGGAGAAGGGAAAAAAGGAGACATATAATTTCCCTTTCTAATGAACCTCCATTTAACCCCTTTTCCTCCATGCCCTCTTCCCCTCCCTCTTCCTCCCCTTCCTCTTCCCCTTCCCTCCCCTCCCCCCCTTCCAGTTTTAATACCGAGCTACTCTTCCCACTGCAAATATTCTTCCATCTGCATAAATTTATCATAACTCCCTTTTATGGAGACGAATTAGGGAGAAGTGAAGGGGTGATGTGTGTGTGTGTGTGTGTGTGTGTGTGTGTGTGTGTGTGTGTGTGTGTGTGTGTGTGTGTCTTACCTATCACAACACTTAAAGCATCACAGAACAGTAAATAAGAACCATATCTTTACTTGCATCCACAATAAACTTTCACCGTCATTAACTATTCTGCTTCATTAACTTAACAAGAGCAATAATGATTCTAACTATCCAAAGATACATAACCTAACCTAACCTAAGTGTACGGTCGCTATAACTTAACCTGACCTAATCTAACCAAACAAACTTACAGAAGATAAAAAAAAACTAACTAACCTAACCAAGCCTAACCACACCATATCAGAAACTAACCTAACGTATCCTAACCACTCTACAGACAAATTACCTAACCTGGGGAAGGCGGTGGCTAAGTGGTTAGCGTGCGGGACTAGCATTCCCCGCGTTATGGACAACTTGGGTTCGAATCCGCCGCTACCACCAAGGATTTTTTAGTCACCGCCGAGTGGCTTAAAACTACCCACATGGTGTCCTGAAGACCACCCATCAACCCGGACTCTAGAGGAAACCGCCCAAGTAAATCAGGAACGAGGTCCGATGGGCAGCATGAGCCAAGAACAGATGGCGCCACTATAAAAGACTTGCCTGCGCCATGACGGGCTGGGGTCGACTACCAACTAGGACCCTCAAGAAAGCCTACCGGAGTCATATTCTGGCAAGTATAAGAAAAAACGACGTAATTTCAACCTCTCAGTCAAAAGCCAGTGTTTAACTATCATAACCTTCAGCAGCGAGTAGCGGGCTTTTTTTATTAATGTTTCCTTTTTTTGTGTGCCCTTGAGCAGTCTCCTTTGTCGTAAAAAAAAAAAAATCTTTACCTCGGTCAACATCCTGCTTACCAAACTGTTAACCAGATAAGTAAAGTTACGTTCTGTCAACACGCTGGCTCAGATTAAAGGTTGCAAAATAGATGGAGCGGAGGAGAGAAGAGAGAGAGAGAGAGAGAGAGAGAGAGAGAGAGAGAGAGAGAGAGAGAGAGAGAGAGAGAGAGAGAGAGAGAGAGAGAGAGAGAGAGAGAGAGGTAAAAGTGGTGGGAGTTTGTCGTGCGCTGGGTTACGGAGAATGAAAAAAGAGGAGAAAGAAAAACAGGCGTAGGAGTTTCTATTATAAAGTAAGGTCACTGTTTTGTTTTGTTGTTGTGGGTAAGTCTTTGGTAATGGCTATTGAAGCAGTTTTGGTGTTTTTAAATCACTTATAAAAGACGGTATTACTGTTATTTATTTTCCTCCCTATCAGTCAGTGAATTTATCTATCTATTTTCCTATTTGCCTTTCTATCTTTTAATCTATCTATCTATCTATGTATTCACCCAGCCATCTATCTATCTATCAGTCACCCTATCTAACCAATTATCTGTCTATCAACCACCTATCAATCTATCCATCACCCAATTTATCTCTATTTATCAACCAATTTATCTCTATTTATCAACTTACTTATCTATCATTGTATCCAACGACCTACCTATCCATCTATCTATCTACCTATTCATCTATCTATCTATCTCTCTATCTATCTCAGCACCAAAGGCAAGATGGGCTCACCGCCAACCACAAACCGATAACTTTCCCCGCCGCCGCCAACAACTTCCCCGGTCGGCAGCGTAGGCGGCGGAGGAAGGAAACTTTAACTCCCCCCAAAGCAAGGCAGGTGAGCGGGGCAGGTGAAGAGTGATTAGCCCGCCGTCAAGTTACGATCGTGGTTTACCTGGACCGTCCCACCTCAAGACCTAACGAAGAGGAGAAGGAGGAGGAAGAGGAGGAGGGGGAGAAGGAGGTGGAAGAGAAGGAGGAGGAAAGATAGTTCAGTTTAATTAGCGATTAGGGAAGGAAAGTAAATAGGAGGAGGAGGAAACGGAGTAAGAGGAAGGATAAGGGAAAGAGAGGGAGAGGAAAGGATTGAAGAGGAAAGAGAAAAAGAAGGGAAATGTAGAGAAGGAAAAAAAAAGTAACAGGATTTTTTGCAAAGGAAATGAAGGATAAGGGAAAGAGAGGGAGAGGAATAAATAGAAGAGGGAAGAGAAGGAGGGAGATGGAGAGAAGGAAGAAAATAGTAGGAGGAATTTTTGTAAAGGAAAGGAGGAAGAGGCAAAAGGAGAATAAAAAAGGGACAACATACCGAAGAGGAAGGAGAAATAGGGGGAAGAAAGAAGAGAAACACAGAGAAAAGACAGAAGGAGAAGGATGTGAAAGAGAGGAAGGAAAAGAAAAAGGGAAGGAATATGAGAAAGAAAACAGAGGAATAGACAAGAACCGTGTCATCTGTCTATCCATCAACCCAACCACTTACCCATATATCCACCTATCTACCCATCCATCCACCCACTCACCCACCCACTCCACCTATCCACCCAGCCAGCCAATCATCTCTCTGTCAAATAAGTCGACTCGCACATTAGTAGGTCGTCATAATATAAAGCAGCACGTTCTTCACACCTGCCAATCACCTGACACCTGGGACGCAGCGGGAGACAGGTGTGTGTGTGTGTGTGTGTGTGTGTGTGTGTGTGTGTGTGTGTGTGTGTGTGTGTGTGTGTGTGTGTGTGTGTGTGTGTGTGTTATTATAGAGGAAAGAAAGGCATTGAGAAATATTAGGAGGGAGAGAGACGAGGGAAGAAAAAAAAGAGAGAAATAGAAGACGGGGACAGAAGGAGGAGGAGGAGGGTAATGCACTTTTTAGATTCACAGAAAGTAAAGCCTTTGAGAATCACTAAATAGAAGAGGAAGAGGAGGAGAAGGACGAGGGAGAGGAGGAGGAGGGAGAAAAAAGGGAGATAAAGGTAGACGGGGGAAAGGAAAAAAGAGGATTATAAGAAAAGACAAAAGGACGAAGAGGAAGAAGTGGAAGAAAAAATGCATAATGAGAACAGGACAGGAGGAGGGAAAGGGAGAAGAGGGAAGGCAAAAGGAAGAAACACAAGAAAAAGACAAAGGAGGGAGAGAGAGGCGAGGGAACGAAAAATGTAAGAAAGGAAACGAAGAAAGGAAATGGAAAAAGGGGAGGAAAAAGGGGCGGAATATAAGAGAAAGACAGGAGAAAAAAAGGAGAAGGAAAATGGAAGCAATTAAAGAAAAGGAAAGAGGAGGGAGAGGGAGAAGAGGGAACGAAAAATATAAGAAAAGAAACGAAGAAAGGAGATGGAAAAAGGGGAGGAAAAACAGGCGAATATAAGAGAAAGACAGGAGAAAAAAGAAGAAGGGAGAAGGAAAACGGGAGCAATAAAAGAAAAGGAAAGAGGAGGGAGATGGAGAGGAGGGAACGAAAAATATAAGAAAAGAAACGAAGAGAGGAAATGGAAAAAGAGAAGGAAAAACGGGTGGAATATGAGAGAAAGAAAGGAGAAAAAAAAAGAAGGGAGAAGGAAAACGATAGAGAGATAGATAGATAGATAGACAGATAGGGTGACTGAAAGATGGATAGATACCTGAATGAATAGATATAGATAGATAGATAAATAGATAGAAAGGCAGATAGACAGATAAATACAGAGACTAATAGCAACAAAAACACTGTATTGACGCTCCTCCTGCAAGTAATGTGTAGTAGAGGAGTGAGATCGCAAAGGCCAGACTCATTAGGAGAGGTGTCTGGATGCCTTGATGCCTCCCACCTGTCCTGTCCCCTCACCTGTCCCCATACCTGCCGATCCTTTCCATCCCTCAGCTTTACCTTGCTAATTGTTATGCCGCTCCTCCCTCCCACACACACACGCACAAACACACGCACACATTATTAGCGTGACCTTGACTTATTAATCAGTTGACCTATGTGACTTTTTTTTTGTGTGTGTGTTTTTTCGTATGCGTGTTCGATTCCTTTCTATCTGTCACCTTTACTTATTGTTATGCTGTTTCACCTACACACACACACACACACACACACACACACACACACACACACACACACACGTCAACACACCTGGTCTCATTATCCGCCGTGTATAATATAAAAGTCACCGGATTGCATTAACACATTTTTCACCTTCAATTAACGGAAGCCGCCCCGCCGCCCCGACACCTGCGATCCAATGTTAACAGCGAGGAGGCCGACGAGGGACGAAGGAGCGGAAAAGAGTTCGGAATTAATGGAATAAATTATCGAGGCTCATTATAACGGTCGATTGCGATTAGTGTGCCGGGTTTGTAGTCTTATATTTCTTCTTCTTTTTTTTTGGCCTTCGTGTTTGAGTTGAAGGAGTTTGGTTTGGTTTAGTTTGCTTTGGTTTGGTTTGGTTGGTTGGTTGGTTGTTGTTTTGGGGGTTTGGTTGTTGAGATAGTTCATTCCTTTTCTAGTTTTTTTTTTCTTATCTCTTGTTTCCTTCGGTTTTCTTGCTGTTTCTGTGTTTATTTTTGTTTTTCTCTTCCTCCTCCTCCTCCTTCTACTTCTAATAGCTGTCTTTCATTTTCTTGTTATTTTTCATCTTATCTTTATTCGCTTCTTTACTCCTCCTCCTCCTCCTCCTCCTCCCCTACTTCTGTCCTTTCCATTATGCAAATCAAATTACACAATCACAGCAAAAACGAGTAACACACACACACACACACACACACACACACACACACACACAACGTTCAATTTTATACTGGGAATTTTATATCAAAAGTCTCTCTCTCTCTCCCTTACATAAACAACTAATCATCCTGCAAACCTTCATATTAGGCAAAATTCATGTTGGATTCACGGTATTAAACATTCCATTTATTTCAGCTTATCCTTCAAACAAATGCAATAGGCAATATCTGCACGTTTTCTCTCGTCCCTCTTGATAGCCGTAACAGAGAAAACGGATGCAGAACTTGGGTACACTTCACAAATCATGCATAGACGGGATATTTTTATGGTCCGAGGGGTGATGGGCACTGACTAAGTAGTTTCGCCTGATTAAAAATAGTGAGTTGGTGCAAAAAGTAGATTATACGATACAATACTACATAGAACTATACAAACTCTCCTATACAAGACCATTCTGCCTACATACATCAGCTTGTAGGAATCCGTTAATCACTCTCTGCTTTCCCTACCTCTACATCTAGCCCATATTAAAGACTTACTATCGTATTTGCATGCAGTGAACGATGATGAACAAACAAAAGCAGAAGTAAAAATCGATGATGCTACAGATTCATCGCATAGCCATTACTAGTAAATTCATAACACCATACAGCAAGGAGCAAGGGTGACTAAGTGTATCGATCCCTGGCTTTGGATATTTACTGACCCTTAATATATAGAACTGTAATCGAAGTGAAAGATACGTTACAATCACTTAAATATTCAAAGTGCGTTGTAATAGATGTTAATAAAGTTACTACTACTGGTATTAGAAATGTGAGTATTCCATTTTCATTGTTAATACTACTCCTAATACTACTACTACAAATGCCACTACTGATACTGCCACTAATAATAACAACAACAATGATAGTAGTAGTAGTAATAATAATAATAAGAAGAAGAAGACGAAGAAGAAGAAGAAGAAAAAGAAGAACAAGAACAAGAACAACAACAACAACAACAAACAACAAAAATAATAACAATACTTTTTTACAGCAAAGGCCAACAAAAAGAGCGCAGAGTAAAAATTAAAGCCCGCTACTCACCGCTCGCTGCTCCTGCTACCCATTTACTTCCTCCCCGTTCGCCCCCCCCCCACACCCACCCCCTCCCCGCCCCTCCAGCGTTGACAGTAGCAGCAAAACGTGTTCGAGCATAAAATACCTCGCGATGACGGCCCCCAAAACCTGGCAGCGGCAGACCTAATTTCCCAAACTACGGCGTGATTTCTCCTGGGGGTATGATTTTTTTCTTAACTGTAATCGCATTAAATCTCTCTCTCTCTCTCTCTCTAGTGTTTTGTTTTCTTCTGTTTCTGCTCATTCTTTTGTTTGTTTGTTTTCTCTAATTTTTACTTGTTGCTCAGTCTTCCTGGGTATGTAATTTCTCTCTCTCTCTCTCTCTCTCCTACCTACCTACATACATACATAATTACCTCATTTCCAGAGCTCTTAATTATTGACAAGGCTTGCATATATTTTTTCCGGTACATTTGTCCAACTCGTCAAGATAATTTCAAAACAGCAAATACGAAAATAAATACATAAATAAATAAGTGGAAAATCGGTCCCAGCATTCTTCGAGTCAGGAGCGCTCATTAAAAAGTGTTCAACCTTTTTTATATATTCTTTTCGACACTTTTCGCTCCTCCACTTCACTCACAGAGGCGTCCAGAATCCTTTTTTTAGTGAATCTCGTCCTGTGTTATTCGTTCAGTACGTCCTTCAAGGGAAACGAAGGGCATTGAAACACACGATATGAAACGAACGTGAAGGCACCCGTGTTGACATCCTCCTTCAGTAGTAAGTGGCTTCAGGTAACCACTTGATAGAGGACTGAAACTGCACTGAAACGCCCCGAGATGGAACGAGCGTCAAGGCAACCGTGTTTACATCCTCCTTCAGCGTAAGTGGCTTCAGGTAACCGTCTGATAGAGGAAATGAGGTGCAAAATTAAGTGGTACATAAATGGTGAAGAATTAAGTGGCATACAAATGAAAGTGTATAAAATTAAGTTAAGTTTTCCCTTGTTTTTCGTTTTCATATTCTTCGCTTTCTTATTTTTTCCTCCTCCTCCTCCTCCTCAATCTCTTTACAAGCGACTCAATCTCTTTATTTAGCGACTCAATCTCTTTTAAGCGACTCAATCTCTTTACGCTGGAAAAAGAGACGCTTACGAGGAGATATGATACAAGCGTTCAAGCACCTGAAGAACTTTAGCAATGTCAACCACTCCAAGTTTTTTGAGCTACAGCATATTCAAGCGAGGCGGTGTAAGTTGTAAATGCGAATACCATCAACTCCTTTAAAAATCGAGTCGACCGTCATTTCATTGCAACAGGAGTAAATTGAATACCGAAGTGCTTTCATCTGCTCTGCGGGGACAAAGTGACTGTCGAGCAGATTAAATCAATTTCTGTTTCCTACATTTCCACGTTTCCATGTTTCCTCCTCCTCCTCTTCCTCCTCCTCCTCCTCCTCCTCCTCCTCCTGATCCTCTTCCTCCTCCTCCTCTGTTTCATGTATATATATCCTCTCCCAGTCACGAAGCAACAATAAATAAAGTTCACAAGCGGATCCACATCGATCAGCGAGGCCACAAAAAGGGATCCGAACGCACACTCTCAGCGCCGAAACTAATCTCATGATCATCCCCAATTAGTCGACATAAAAGTTGGGCATAAAAATAACCTACTGTGCCGCGCCGTGATAGCAGCTCGTTCGGATGATGATGATGATGATGATGATGATGATAATAATAATAATAATAATAATAATAATAATAATAATAATAATAATAATGATAATGATAGTGGTAGTAGTAGTAGTAGTAGTAGTAAACTGAAATCACTGTAGGAAAATTAAAGTAGACTAAAGTAGAAATAAAAGTAGAATTCAAATTGAGTTGTTAAGCAGGAATGATAACAATAATAGTAGGCCTACACACACATGCACTCACTCACTCACTCACTCGCTAGATACCGTACCACACCTAACCTCACCTCAGCAACCACTTTTTTCCTCCCTCTTCCTTTTCCTCTTCCTCTCTCCCCTCTCTCAGGTATACCACCAAATAAAATAACCACTCATACACGAAGCCTCTTCCCTCAAAAAATCACTCTCCACTCTCCTTCCCTCCTCCACTTTCAACTTTCCTTCCTCCTCCTTCCTGCTCACCCAGTCACCCACCTCCTTCACCCACCCACCCATCACCAAATAAACACTCATCCACGAAGCCTCACCCTTCAAAAATCACTCTCCTTCTTCCTCCTCTCCCTCGTCACCTACCACCATAACCCTCCCACCCATCTCCCATCTCCCTAACATTTTCAGACCATCCCTATTTTCCACCCTCGTCCCACTTTTCTCGCTCGGGCCGCCGGGAGGAGCTGAACCCACAACGCTGACGAAGGCCTGGGCGGGGCAGGGCAAAAATGGGAATGACCGGGAGGGGAACGGCGGTAAAAGTAGAGGCCTTTTTTTTCAGTTCCTAGGCCTCGGGGGCGGACGAATGGCGGTGGTCGGTAGGTAGGTATATGGTGAAGGATGTGGTGGCTATGGTTGTGGTTGTGGTGGTGGTGGAGGTCATAGCAGTGGTGGTGATGGTGGTGGTGGTCGTGATGATTTTTTTGTTGTTGTTGTTGATGTTTTTGTTCTTGTTGTTAGTTTTGTTGTTGTTGTTTTGTAGGTATCGTTGTTTTTGTTGTTGTGGGAGATTATACTCATGTTTTTGTTGATGTTTTTTTATTGTTAATGTTGTTGTTTTTTTGTTTTTGTTTTTAGAGCAAAGGAGACAGATCAAGGGCTTAAAAAAAGAAAACAATAATGAAGAAAAAAAAGCCCGCTACTTACTGCCCCTAAAAAGATTGGAGAGGAGTTGCTGTTGTTGTTGTTGGTGGTGGTGGTGGTGGTGGTGGTGGTATCATGCTCGTGTGAATGTGATGAATGACATAAAAAGAATAGTCTCGCGCTGGAATGCTGCCCGAGTGACTGACTGACTGATTGCGTTGGAAAATAAAACATATATGAAATTTGATTCTGCGGGCGTGGAATGCTGCTGGAGGTGGTTACATAAAAGTAGGCGTCAGGAGCTTGGGTTTCAAAAAGCTCGACTTAGAAATGTTAGTATGCACCTAGAAAAAAAAAGCAAGCATCAAAATATTAAAGAAGAAAAGTATGCATCGGGTATTTTTTTGTTATACTTTGATCTAGGAATATTTGAAGAGCATGATGGTCTCCAAAAATATAATGCATCGATATATTTTTTAGTGAGGGTTGAAGGAAGTCATAGCAGGTGAAAGGTAGACATTTATCAGCCATGTTTTGTAATAGTACGTTGTAGGAATGTTTAGAAATACATGACTTCCCCTACAAAAAAAAATATGCATATGTAGTTTTCTGAATACTTATTTTGACATAGTAATAATAAATGAAAGCATGACTACCCCCAAAAAATGTTATGTATGAATATATTTTTTTACCAGTACATAAAATTCAGAAAAATCTCCACACTTTTAACGTTAGTAAAATAAGTGGAGTACCATTATATATCTCTCAGCCAGCGCCGCGATAAAAGAACAGCATATCTATGACAGCAAAAATCTATCAAATCTGAAAAACGCGTATTCTGCGGATCAGTTCAGGATGGCAAGTCAGGTGGGTTGAAAAAATATGAAAAAGGGGGGAGAGAAAAGAGAAATAAAACACTGAGATAGGAATGAGTGTCGTGGACTGAACAGGAGAAATCTAAAATAAAACGCCTGATTGAAGGAGGAAGAGACGGAAACAGAGGGCAAAAATACACACGCGGATATAAAAGAAGACCACTAGAGGGATAAATTTAGAGCACACAGAGAAGAAATAAGAAAAAAGAAACATAACACGACAGAGGCAAAACAACAAAACGAGACGAGCACGAAAAGAAAACAAGGAGATAGTAATATTTTGACTTCACGAAAAAGAAAAAAAAGAGATAAAGTGAGCTTGATGGACTGAACAGGAGAAATCTACAATAAAACTACTGGATGAAAGAGGAAGAGACGGAAATAGGTGAAGAAGAAAAATATACAGACGAAAATATAAGAAAACTGCAAGAGATGTAAATTTAAAGCACAGAGAGAAATAAAAAGTGGAAGAGACGGAAATACGTGAAGAAGAAAAATATGCAGACGAGAATACAAGGAGACCGCAAGAGGAGTAAATTTAAACCCCAGAGAGAAGAAATAAAAAATAAAAATAAACGAAAGAAGCAAAAAGAAGACAAAACAAGAATAGGATGAGAAGGTTAAAACGAGATGAGAGTAAATGTTTTCCTTTATATAGATCAGACGATTTCCACCCCCTCAAAAAAAAGAGGAATAGAAAATAGTTAAAAAAAAGTAGATATGCAGTTCAATGAGGAGAAATAAAAGGATAAAACGATAAAAGCACAATATGAAAAAAAATAGACGGGAAAACAAATTACGATAGAATAAAAGGAATAGAAAAAAGAATGTAGACTTTAGGGGGAAATAAATAAAAGAAAATACGATGACAGATAAAAGAAAAAATATGAAAAAAAATAAAGAAAACAAAGCAAATAACGAGCGGATAAAAGGAATAAAAAAATATGTACAGCGTAGTGAGAAATAAAATAAAAATAGAAGAAAAAAATAATAATACAAAGAAAGTTAAACAAGGTCCTTTATTAATTAAAAGTCGAAAGGAAACAAAAACAAAAACAGAAAAAGAGAAAAAAACAAAAAAAGACAAGACAATAGAAGGGAGAACGAGATGGGAGTGAATATTATGAGGAAAAACGAAAAAAATAACTGAACGAAAAGGAAAAAGCCGAGAAATATGAACCGTTTAGTGAGGCAGAAAATGAAAGAGCGATAAAAGAACAGTATAAAAAGAAGCAGAAAAAAACGGAATACAAGGCACGAGCGAATGTTCTGAAATGAAAAAAAGAAAGAAAAGGAAAGAAAAAGCCAAATAATTTCACGACAGAGAGAGAGAAAAAGAGGGAAACAAAATAGAGTAGAAAAACTGAAGGGTCACTTACAGGTCAGAAAGATAAAGAAAGAAAAAAAAAGACAAAAAAACAGGAGGGAACAGGGAAAGGAGTGAAGGAAGGAAGAAAGGGAAAGATGTTAGCTTGGAAAGAAGGAAGGGAGATTATGAGGAAAGGTTGTTAGGAGAGAAGGAAGGTAACGCAAAAGAAAGGAAGGAGGAAAGAGGGCAGATAAGATATTGAGGTAAAGAAAAGAAAAAAGGAAAATCGGAGGCAGGAGTGAGTGAGGATAAACAAGGAGGGGAAGAAAATAATGAGAAAAAGAATAATGAGAACGAGATAGTGAGAATGAAGCCAATGAAAAAAAACAGGAAAAAAAAGGAGAATTTCAGAAAGGTAATAAAAGAAAAAAAACAGAGGCAGGAGTGGAAGAGGATAAACAAGGAGAGGAAAAAAATAATGAGAAAAAGAATAATGAGAACGAGATAGTGAGAAGGAAGCCAATGAAAAAAAAACTGGAAAAAAAGGAGAATTTCAGAAAGGTAAAGAAAGAAAAAAGAAAAGAAAAACAGACGCAGGAGTGAATGGGGATAAACAAGGAGAGGAAAAACAATACAAGAAAAAAGATAATGAGAACGAGACCGTGAGAAAGAAGCCATTGAAAAAACAGGAAAAAAAGGAGAATTTCAGAAAGGTAAAGAAGAAAAACAGAAAGAAACACGAAAGCAGGACTGGATGAGGATAAACAAGGAGAAGGGAAAAAAAAACACGAGAAAAAGAATAATGAGAACGAGATCACGAGAAGTAAGCAAACGAGGGAAACAGGAAAAAAAGGAGAATGTCAAAAGATAAAGAGGAAAAACAGAAAAAAAGCAGGAGTGAGTAAGGATAAACAAGAAGAGGAAAAAAAAAACAAGAGAAAAAAATAATGAGAACGAGATCGTGTGAATGAAAGCCAATGAAAGAAAGATGGAAGAAAAGGAGAATGTCGATACGAAGGTCAGTATGAATTCGAGGAAGAAGACTAAGCAACGCGCGGAAAAGCAAGATAAAACTCGGTGACGTATTGGAAAAATAAAACGATGCATAGAGAGATTGGCTGCGATTGACAGATTGATAGACAGACAAAGAGGCAATAGATAGGGAGAGATAAATAGATAGAGATAGAGACTGAATAAGTATATGACTGATAGATTGTTAGGTTGAGTGAGTGAGTGAGTGAGTGAGTGAGTGAAGGAAGGAATAAGAGTGAATAAGTAAGCAAGAAAGAAAGAATTGAGTAAATGAGTGATTGAGTGAGTGAGTGACTGACTGAGTGAGTGAGTGAGTGATTGAATAGGTGAGTAATCGATAAACTGGTATAAAAAAAAAAATCGGAAACAAGAGAAAAAAAAATGAGTGAGATTGACTGACTGACTGACCGAACGACTGACTGACTGACTGACTGACTGATTGGTTGATTGAAAGCGAGCAAGGAGACGAACAGACGAAAAAACAAAACAAAAATACCCAAAGCCAATCAAAGGTTCTGAGAGTTCGTTCACCGGAGCCTCGTCTTGAAGGCAAACACAATCTTGCCCGACGCACCGCAGAAGAGGATGGGGTGAGGGTTCGTGCTCGAGGGTAAACTTATGCATCTTTGAGTGTGTTGTTACCGTTTGTGTGAAAAGGGTATGGCTGTATTTTTTTGTTTACCTAACGCAGTACTTAAAAATGTGAGTTCTTTCTCTGCTGGTTTTTTGCTATCAAGTTGTTGCCTGTCATGTATTTGAGGAGACCTTTAAAATTGAGTATCTATAACCCAAACAAGTATACATTTTCTGTAGTTCATATATATACTGCCTTCGTAATTTGACTAATAAATTGATATCTTACTTTTATATACGTTTCTGACTGTCTTGTATTTGAGGAAGCCCTAAACTTAAGTCTGTAACCCAAACTCATTTATTATTTTCTGTAATTAGTAAGTTCATATACGCTTCCTCGGTAATAACACTTTTCTATCTAACAAACTGAGGTCTTTTATGATGAGGATTTTTGCTATAAGTTGCTGGCTGTCATGTGTTTGAAGATGCCCTGAACGCAACCTAACTATGACTAAACCAGTTATATTATTTGTGAACTCAGGAAATTCGTATATGCTTCCCCGTGTAATCAAACTTTCTATCTAAAAAAGGTGAACTATTTATTTATTGATTTCTCCTGTAACTTGCTGACTATATCTTTGAAAATACCTTAAACTTGACCAAAAGACTGAAACACGAGAAATAGAAGAAAAAAGTAACATTGGAGGAAGGAGAAGGAAAGAATAAAGGAGCAAAAAGTAATATTGAAGGAGAGAAAGAAAGAATAGAGGAGAAAGAAGGAGATCTAAGGGAGGAGAGGATAAAGGGACTGAAAAGCAAAAAGGAAAAAGAAAAAGGAGATGAAAGAGAGAGTGAGTGAGTGAGTGATTAAAGACACCTGTAGTTCAATGCGTTAACTCTCTCTCTCTCTCTCTCTCTCTCTCTCTCTCTCTCTCTCTCTCTCTCAAATCCTTCCGTAATGGAGAAATGAGTAGGCGAAATATGGAGGAGGAGGAGGAGGAGGAAACATGGAAACATGGACTAGCAGGCAGCAGAAAGCCTGTTGGCTCATTACTAGGCTGCCTGCGTTCAGTGATTTAATCAATCCGTTTGCCATACGAGTGGCTTGCAGGGAAGGATTAAAGCACTTGTGTACCTACTCTTGGGAACGTTCAGTTCACACCCGTTGCAGCAAAGTGGCGATCAATGCGTTTCTTGAAGGAGTTGATGGTCTCTGTGCTAACCACTTCTGCAGGGAGGCTGTTCCAGGAGGAGAAAGAGGAGGAGAAGGAGGAGGAGGAGGAGGAGGAGGGGGAGGAGGAGGAGGAAGAGGAGGAGGAGGAGGAGGAGGAGGAGGAGGAGGAGGAGGAGAGAGGAGGAGGAGGAGGAGGAGGAGGAGGAGGAGGAGAGAGAGAGAAAGAGGAGGAGAGAGAGAGAGGAGAGAGAGAGAGAGAGAGAGAGAGAGAGGAGAGAGAGAGAGAGGAGGAGAGAGAGAGAGAGAGAGAGAGAGAGAGAGAGAGAGAGAGAGAGTGAGAGAGAGAGAGAGAGAGAGAGAGAGAGAGAGAGAGAGAGGAGGAGAGGAGAGAGAGAGAGGAGGAGAGGAGAGAGAGAGAGAGAGAGAGAGAGAGAGAGAGAGAGAGAGAGAGAGAGAGAGAGAGAGAGAGAGAGAGAGAGAGAGAGAGAGAGAGAGAGAGAGAGAGAGAGGAGAGGAGAGAGGAGAGGAGAGGAGAGGAGAGGAGAGAAGAGGAGAGAGGAGAGGAGAGGAGAGGAGAGGAGAGGAGAGGAGAGGAGAGAGGAGAGGTAAGGAGAGGAGAGGAGAGAGGAGAGGTAAGGAGAGGAGAGGAGAGAGGAGAGGGGAGGAGATAGAAGTGAAGAGGAAAGGTAAGGAACGAAAAGGAAAGGAGAGGAAAGGAGAGGAGAGAGGAAACGAAGTAGGGGAAAGGAGAAGGAAGGATGACAGAAGAGATAAGTGAAGAGAAGAGGAGACAACATGAGATGAAAGAAGAGGAGAGGTAAGGAGAGGAGAGGGGAGGAGATAGAAGTGAAGAGGAAAGGTGAGGAACGAAAAGGAAAGGAGAGGAAAGGAAAGGAGAAATGGAGGAAATAAAGAAGGGGAAAGTAAAGAGAGGAAAACGAAGTAGGGGAAAGGAGAAGGAAGGATGACAGAAGAGATAAGTGAAGAGAAGAGGAGACAACATGAGATGAAAGAAGAGGAGGATGCTGAGTAAAAGATAGAGAGGAAAGCATAGGAGTAGAAAAATGAAAAATGACTAAAAGGAAAACAAAAGCGAATCGGAGAAAGAAAAATGAAAAAAAAACACCAATAAATTTTCCACTCACTCACTTTGTCTCCCTCCATAAAATAAATATTCCCACTACATACATACATAACAACTAATAAATAAAAAGTGACATTTCTTAAAGCCGGCAATGAATAGGTGAGGGCATACGAGCCAGCAATAACAGAGCTCGCCGCCTGACGAGCCCCGCCGACCGACTGCAGCGCCGACGACAAGCAGCGGCGAAACGGTCATAATATTTACATTTCCGGACGTTGACGAGAGCTTCATTTTACACGCCCCCTCCCCCCTCCCCCTCCCTTTACTTCACCTCGCCTGCGCCTCTCACTCACCCTCCTCTCTCTTCACTTCATTTCATTTCATTTCATTTTTCTCATCTCTTTCCCTCAATTCACTTCTCTCCCTCCTTCCCCTTCACTAGCTTCATTTAACACTAGTCCCCCCTTCACTTCACTTCTCCTGCGTCTTTTCCTCACCCTCCTCTCTCTTCACTTCACTTCACCTCACTTCACTTTATCTCTTTTTTCCTGTATCTTCTCTTCACTTCTATCCCTTCTTTCCTTCACTTCACTTCACTTCCTCTTGACTTCTCCTCCTCCTCTCTCTTCATTTCATTTCATTTCACTTTATCTCATTGTCCCTTCTCTTCCCCTCACTTCATTTTTGTCACTTCTTCCCATCATTTAATTTCCCCTTTACTTGACACCCCCTGCTTCTCCTCCCCCTCCTCCTCTCTCTCTTCACTTCACTTCACTTCAATTCACTTTCTCTCTGTTTTCTTATGTCCTCCCTTCACTTCATTTCTGCCCCTTCACTTTACTTTCCCTGCTTCTCCTCCTCCTCTTCCTCTCTCCTCAACACATCACTTCACTTCATTTCACTTTATCTCCTTTTCCTGTCACTTCTCTTCACTTCACTCCTCTATTTCATTTTTCCTCCTCCTTCTCCTCATCCTCTCTCTTCATTTCACTTCACTTCAGTTTATCTCCTTTTTCCTGTCTCTCTCCCTCACTTCACTTCTATCTCTTTTTTTCCCTTCACTTCACTCCCCCCCTCACTCTCCCTCCTGTCTCTTGTTCCCTTCACTTCACTCGTTCTGCACCTCTTCTTCATGTCCCTCTGTTCACCTCACTTCCCCCTCACTCTCCCTCCTGTTTTCTCGTTCCCTTCACTTCACTTCCCCTCACTCTCTCTCTCCTGTCCCTTCCTCATTTCACTTTACTTCATCTCACTTCGCCTCTAGTCCCTTCCTCTTGCTTCACTTCCCCTTATAGCCCACTACCATGATGTCCCTTCCTTACCCTTCCTTTCACTCCCCTTTACTCTGCCTCACGCTCCTGTTCCTTGATTCTCCTTTCCCCTTATTTACCTTTCATTTCCCCCTTCCTTCACCATCTCATGACTTGCCTTCACCCATTTCTCTATCCTCCACATCAACCTCCTACCATTCCTCAGCCTCATCCATTTCCCCTTCTCTTCTCAGCCCATTCCCCTTTCCAACACACCCTACCTCACCCCATGCATGGCAGCTCCTACAAGACAATCACTCACTTACTCACCCTTTCTTCACACCCTTCTGTCCCCTTCCTCACCCTGTCACGCCTAAATACTCACCCTTTCACACAATTTCTCCCATTCCTCAACCCTTTGCTATCTGTTTCACTTCCTCCTTCTCTCTCTCTCTCTCTCTCTCTCTCTGCCCCCCCCCCCCCCCCACCCATCCCGCAATTATATACTGTGTTGGAAGCGAGACGAGCGAGAGAGAGTTTGCTTTAGTCCTCCCTCCGTCCTCGCCTCTTGACTCTGCGTTTCGTGTTTGCTTTCCCACTTTCCTTATTATGGTGTGTGTGTGTGTGTGTGTGTGTGTGTGTGTTTTACGTCGTGGCCTATTGCGCCGGTAGGCTTCTTCCCGGTGGATCCTGATAGTCGGTCCAAGGCTTCTTCCCGGTGGGTCCTGATGGTCGGCCCAGCCCGTTCTGGCGCAGGCGAGTGTTTATAGTGGCGCCATCTTGCATTGGCTCATGCTGCCCTCCCGGAGCTCATCTTTAATCCTAGAATCTAGAGTCCGGGTTGATAGGTGGTCTTCTGGACAGCATGTGGGTAGTTTTAAGCCACTCGGCGGCGGCTGAAAAATCCCAGCTTGGTGGCACCGGGCGGGGATTGAACTCGCGTCCTCCTGAACGCGGGGCCGTCCTGCTATCCGTTCAGCCACCGCCTATTTCACGATCCTCTTCCCTGTTCTGTCTCGTTTTTTTGTCACCTATTGAGAGAGAGAGAGAGAGAGAGAGAGAAAGAGAGAGAGAGAGAGAGAAGAGGTCGCCATGGGAACCGGGTACGGCACACTTTGCTTCCTACCTCTCTCTCTCTCTCTCTCTCTGTCTCTCGTGTCGCCTCGCAATTGACGGTAATTTCCGGAGTAAATGACGAAGAGAAGAAATAAACAAGGAATAAAACGAATGAATATGGAGACGAAGGAGGAAGGAAGGAAGGAAAGAAGGAAGAAAGGAAGAAATGGAAGGAAAGAAGGAAGGAAGGAAGGAAGGAAGGACGGAAGGAAGGAAGGAAGGAAGGAAGGACGGAAGGAAGAAAGGAAGGAAGGAAGGAAGGAAGAGAAGGAAGGAAGAAATGGAAGGAAAGAAGGAAGGAAGGAAGGAAGGAAGGAAAGAAGGACGGAAGGAAGAAAGGAAGGAAGGAAGGAAGGAAGAGAAGGAAGAAATGGAAGGAAAGAAGGAAGGAAGGAAGGAAGGAAGGAAGGAAGGAAGGAAGGACGGAAGGAAGGAGGGAAGGAAGGAAGGAAGAGAAGGAAGGAAGGAAGAAAATAGAGAAAGACAAGGAAGAGGAAGGAAGGAAGGAAGGAAGGAAAGAAGGAAAGAAGAAAGGAAGGATGGAAGGAAGGAAGGAAGAAAGGAAGGAAAGAAGGAAAGAAGGAAAGAAGGAAAGAAGGATGGAAGGAAGGAAGGAAGGAGAGAAAGAAAGAAGTAAGGAAGGATGGAAGGAAGGAAAGAAGAAAGGAAGGATGGAAGGAAGGAAGGAAGAAAGGAAGGAAAGAAGGAAAGAAGAAAGGAAGGATGGAAGGAAGGAAGGAAGGAAAGAAGGAAAGAAGGAAAGAAGAAAGGAAGGATGGAAGGAAGGAAGGAAGAAAGGAAGGAAAGAAGGAAGGAAGGAAGGAAAGAAGGAAAGAAGGAAAGAAGGAAAGAAGAAAGGAAGGATGGAAGGAAGAAAGGAATGAGGTGACATCTATCTCGCAACGACATAATTTAACACACACACACACACACACACACACACACACACACACACACAACCCCCTCCCCCACACACACACACGCAACCCCCCCACACAAACACAAACACAACTCCACACACACACACAAACACCCTCCACCCTCCACCCTTGCCCCCACATACACACAAACACATACTAATCCATACCAAAACAACATCACATCGGAAAAAAAATACATCTCTCAGGTAAAAACATGGGTCAGAAAAGCCAGGTGTGCTTCCAGGTATTTGTGCTTTATGCTAGGATATTTATGGCCGGCAGCAGGAGTTATCAAAGCCACCTGCTGCTTGCCTTGCCTGCTTGTGAGGGGAAGGGGGAGGGGTTGGGGGGCGAGAGAGAAGGATGAAAGAGGATGGCGCTTCGGGAGGGGCAGGAGAGGAGGGAAGGGGATGGAAGAGAAGATAGGTGTTATAAGGAGAATGATAAAAGGAGGTAAATACAGGAAGGAAAGGAAGAGAAGGAAGAAAAGCAAAAAAGAAAGGGAAAATGGGAGGGAGGAAAGAAGGGGATCGTAGAGAAGAGACATGTTATAAGGGAAAAGATAAAGGGAGGGAAATACAGGAAGGAAAGGAAGAGAAGGGGAAAGAGAGGGAGAAGAAGAAAGAAGGAAGGGAAAATGGGAGGGGAGAGGAGGAAATGAGATAGAGAAGAGACATGGTATAAGGGGAAGGAGGGAAGGAGTGAGGTCAAAGGGTGGATATAAGAAGGAAAAGAAGGGGAAAGAGAGGGAAAGGAAAAAAGAAGAAAGGGGAAGAAGGGAAGGGGGAATAGAAGGATGGAAGGGGATGGTAGTGAAGAAAATTGATATAAGGGGAAGTAGGGTGAGTGAGGGTGGATAAAAGAAGGAGAGGAAGAGGAAAGAAAGGGAGAGGAAAATAACGAAGGGGGAAATGAGAAAGGGAGAAAGTAAGGGAGAGAGGGAGAAAGTAAAGGAGAAAGGGAGAGTGAGTAGGGACGGAAAGGAGGAAGGGAGAGAGAGGAAGGAAAGGAAGGGAGGAAGGGAGAGAGACGAAGGAAAGGAAGGGAGTAAGGGAGAGAGCAAGGAAAGGAAGGGAGAAAGGGAGAGTGAGCAGGGACGGAAGAGAGGAAGGAAAGGAAGGGAGGAAGGGAAACACACCTGTACCATACACGTAACAATCCCTATTACAAACCAACACCTTGCTATCCCTCACTCACAGGTAGGGTCCGGCGTGGCTCCCTTATTAGCGAACTCCGGGCAGGTGATACAGGTGAGAAGGGACACTAATTGCTCCCCTCTTCTACCTGGCCGCCCCCTCACCTGTCGATCTCTCCACCTATGAGCCTGAGAGGGATCAGAAGCCATTGCCAGAGGATGCTGAGGTGGCCGATGTTATGTCATACTCTCATCTCTCACAGGTAAAGGAAGAGAAATAGGAAGAAAAAGAAAAAACAGAAAAAGAAGAAAAGAAGATGAAGAAAAGAAGAGGAAGAGAAAGAAAAAGAAAGAAAGAAGAAAAAGAAGTGTGTTCCCAGAGGTAGCGTTGATTGGTAGGTGAGTAAAGGGAAGAAGACTATGAAGATGAAGGTGATGATGAAGATGAAATTAAAGAATATGAAAACGAAAATGAAGCTAAAAAAAGATGAAGAAAAAAAGGAAAGAATATGAAGAAAAATTAAATGAAGCTAAAGATGATGAAGAAGGCGATGAAGAAGAGGAGAATTTATCCCAAGATCATGCTATCAAAAATAACTAAGATTTGTTTTATCATTATATCTATCTATCTCTCTGAAAGTGGATATTTTAATGACCACCTGATAATATTAATAAGAATGATATACGAGGAAAAAAACAGAAAAAGATGAAGATAATGAAGAGGAAGGAAGAAGAAAAGGAAGCATAACAATAACTAGAAGAAAAACAAAGAAACACAACACAAAGAACACAACTATAAACAATAACACTAACAAGAACAGGTTTGCGCGTTCGCCCTTAATTTAGATTCTACATCATAACAAAAAAAAATCGGTCGTAGCAATCGAGTAATTATGGAGATGAAAAGTAATTGCAATCATTATAAAAACAAGTCCGTTTGATAACACAACTAATTAGGTTTGACTGTGTGTGTGTGTCAGTGTGTGTGTGTGTGTGTGTGTGTGTGTGTGTGTGTGTGTGTGTGTTTCGTTAGTCAGTAATACATTTTCTCTTAGCTATTTTCTTCTTCTTCTTCTTTCTTCTTCTTCTTCTTCTTCTTCATCTTCTTTTTCTCTTCCTCTTCTTTTCTTTATCTTCTTTTCCTTCTGTTTCTGTTTTTTTCCTTTTTCTTCCTATTTCTCTTCCTCCTCCTCCTCCTCCTCCTGCTCCTCCTCCTCCTCATCATCATCATCATCATCACCATCATCATCATCATCAATCACTCCCTCTCTTCCTCTATCTTTGTTCTTCCTTAATCTTTTGCACTTTCAACTTAAGAAATTTTCCACATTCTTCCACTTTCTTTTTTTGCTCCTTTCTTTTGCCAGTTCACCTCCACGCATTCCAACCCTCCTCCTCTTCCACCTCCTCCACCTCAGTCACTCCCTCTCTTCCTCCACCTCCTCGACCTCAACCTTCCTCCGCCGTTTTCTTCTTTCCTCTCCCCTCTTTCCCTTCTCATTTTTCCTTTTGTCTCCCTTCACTTCCCTAGTTTCCTTCATCCTCTTCCTTTCTTTCTCTTTTTTTCGCATTTCGCTTTCTTTCTCTCGCCCTCTCCTTCCCTTCTTCACCCTCTCCCTCTCCCTCTTTCTCTTTTTTTTCACTCTTTTCGCCTTATCAGCTGAAAAGACTAAGCTCTGACTAGCCAATCACAACGCCCCCTCATCAGCAAGCCACCCAGCCAGCCAATCAGATTCCCTCGTCATCCGCTGTCAGCCAATCACTCCAATCCCTTGCTATTTTATCACGGGGATTTCTTGAGCCTGCTCCTGATCCTCTTCTCTTCCCCTCCCCTCTCTTCTCTCCTTCTTCTTCATTTACCTCCCTCCTTCCCTCTTATCTCAACCTCCTTCCTCTTCTTATTCCTCCCATTAAATTCCTTCCCATTCTTTTCCTCCCTCCCATCATTAGATTCTTCCCCATCTCCTTCCATTTCATCCTAATCCCCTTCCCTTTCCTCCCTTCCCTCTCCTCTCCTTCCTTCCTCATTCCCTTCCCTCTTTCTCTCCTTCCTTCCCTTATCCTCCTCCCCATCCCTTTACCTTTCCTTCCTCCTCTTCCCCATTTGACCTCATTCCCTTCCCTTCCCTTCCCCTTCCCTCTTTTAACCCCCTCCTCATCTCTTCCTTTTTACCCCCTCTCTTCTCCCCCTTAGCTTCCCCCACCATCTTCCCCGCTGACCTATTCCCTCCTCTTTCCTCTTCATTACCTTCCCTCTCCTCCCTCCCCTTCCTCCTCCTCCTCCTCTTCCTCCATCCCAGCAGGTGTTCAATCTTACCTAATCAGTGTGGTATTCAGGCCTACCAGGTAAGTCCAATTAAGGGATATTTACCTGTCTCCCTACCTGTCTGTTTGCTTGTTCGTTTGTTTGTTTTTCTATATATCTATGTTTCTTTTTCCATATCTGATTCTGGGTATCTAATTATATTCTTTCTGTACGATATGGCTGTCTACCTGTCTAATAACTGTCTTTTTTTCCTGTTTTTCTATCTACTTCTGTCTTTTTCTGTCTGTTTGTCTGTCCAATTCTTTCATTTCCATCCTTTTAACTTTAATGTATGTATTTTATCTACCAATGTTTTTTTCTTTATTTCTGTCTATTTCTTTGTCTAATAACATCGTCACTTCCGTCCTATTAGCTGGAAGGTGTGGCTGTCTACCTCTCTTTGTTTGTTAGTCTGCCTGTCTGTCATTCTGTCTTGCTGGCTGTTATTCTGTCAGTTTGCTCTTTGTCTGTCTATCTGTTTCCCTGTCTCAATGTCCAAAACAAACCCTTGCATCTAATCAATTTAAATAGGTCTGTGTACCACTCTACCTGTCTATCAATTATTGTGTGTACATTTTCGTCTGTTTGTCTGTCTATCTGTTTCCCTGTCTCAATGTCCAAAACAAACCCTTGCATCTAATCAATTTAAATAGGTCTGTGTACCACTCTACCTGTCTATCAATTACTGTGTGTACCTTTTCGTCTGTTATTCTGTCTGTCCGTCTGTCCAAATCAATCCTTTCCGTCTAATCGATTTCAATATACGTCTGTCTACCTCTCTACCTGTCTGTCGATCAGTGTGTGAACATGTCCGTCTGTCTGTCTGTGATAAACTCATTAACTATATATGTCAAATGCCGAATACCAACCTGTGTTTACCTGAGAGAGAGAGAGAGAGAGAGAGAGAGAGAGAGAGAGAGAGAGAGAGAGAGAGAGAGAGAGAGAGAAATATGTATAAGCGAAATCATAAAGTTAATCACATCCAACTAATTACTACATTCAAATCGGTTATAATCACCCTCTGAGTCTCTTTTCTCTTTCTCCTCTTTGCTTCGAAACATTACTCTTCCTTACTCTCCTTATTTTCTCTTCCTCTCCACTCCTCTCCTCTCCTCTCTTTCTCTTCTTCTCTCTCTCCTTTATTTTCTCTCTTTCTCTCCTTTCTCTATCCCACTCTCCTTTCTCCTTTTTTTCTCCACCTATCTCCTCTATTTCTCCTCTTTCAATCTCCTCTCCTTTCCCTATCCTAGTCTCCTCTCTATATATATTTTCTCTTATCCTTCTCCTTTCTCTACCCCACTCTCCTTTCTCCTTTTTTTCTCTTCCTATCTCCTCTCTTTCTCCTCTTACAATCTCCTCTCCTTTCTCTATCCTAGTCTCCTCTCCCTTTATTTTTCTCTTTTCCTTCTCCTTTCTCTATCCCACTCTCCTTTCTCTTTTTTTCTCTTCCTATCTCTGTTATTTATCCTCTTACAATCTCCTCTTCTTGTCTCCTCTCTCCTTATTTTCTCTCTTATCCTTCTCCTCTTCTCCCCTTTAACCACCCCTCTATCTTCTCTCTCTCTCTCTCTCTTCTCTCCACCCACTCTCTCATCCTCTCATCCACCCTATCTTCTCTTCTCGTCTTTCTCTTCAATTGTAACTTTTGCATAAGATAAAAAAAAAAGGGAAGGTGAGATACAGAGACAGAGAGAGAGAGAGAGAGAGAGAGAGAGAGAGAGAGAGAGAGAGAGAGAGAGAGAGAGAGAGAGAGAGAGAGAGAGATGGAAGAGAAGGAAAGAGGGGAGAGAAAGATAAAAGAGGAGAAAAGAGGTAAGAGATGGGAGAAAGGGAAGAGGGAGACAAGGATGGAAGAGAAGAGAAGGGAAAAGGGGCAAAAAAAGGGAAGAGAGTAGAGAAAGGTGAAAAGAGGAGGGAAGAAGAGAGAGATGGGTGGAAGAAAAAGGAAGAAGAAGAGGGAAGATTAAAGAGGAAGAGGAAGAGGAAGGGGTAATGTCTTGGTTACTCTAGACAAACAAATTAGAAGAAGCAAATTCCAACATTCTCCCAAACTTGTTCCTGCTTTAATGAGAAGACGGAGGAGGAGGAGGAGGAAGAGGAGGAGGAAGAGAAGGCGGTGAAAGGTGGAAGAGGAAGAGGAGGAGGGAACGTGTGGGTCAAGGAGAGAAAATAAAGAGGAGGAGAAGAGATAGGAGGTAAGAAACGAGGAGAGATAGGAAGGAGAGGAGGAAAAGTACAAAAGAGGAGGAAATGAGAGGAAAGAAGATCAAAGTGGAGGGATAGCATAAGGGAAAAGAGAAAAGAGGACTGGAGGAGATGGGAGACGAAGAAGATTAAAGAACGAGGGAAAAAGAAAGATGCATAATAAGAAATGGTATGAAGGAAAGAGGGAGAGAGAGGAAGATGAGAGAGGAGACATGAAGGGGGAAGAATGAAGGATGAAAAAAAAGCCCTGTAATGAAAGAAAATGGAGGAAAGGAGATGAGGCAGAAGGAGAAATGGGAAAAAGGAAAGGCAGAAAGAGAAAGAGAAAACAGAAGACGTGGATAAGAGAAGAAAAAGGGGAATGGGAAGGAAGCAAAAGAAGACGCGTTACGTAGGAGAGGAAAAAAAGGGGGAAGAGAAGAAGGGAAACATAGAGGAGAGGAGGGTGAGGAGAAAGGGTGAGGGGAAGGAAATGAGGAGGGGAAGAGGGTGAGTGGAAAAGGGGGAGGGGAAAGGGTGAGAGGAAAAGGGTGAGGGGAAAAGGGTGAGGGGGAAGAGTGAGGGGAAAAGGGTGAGGGGGAAATGTGAGGAGGAAAGAGTAAGGGGAAAATATGAGGGAAACAGGGTGAGGGGAAAAGGGTGAAGGGAAAAGGGTGAAGGGAAAAGGGTGAAGGGAAAAGGGTGAAGGTAAAAGGGCGAGGGGAAAGGGTGAAGGAAAAGGGTGAGATGGGATGAGTCTCTTTTTATTTCCTAGTTAGCATAGATATGACTCACACTGGCGGTCCATAAAAGGGTGAGGAACACACTATTCGCTGTTTAGTGTTGTGATATGAACGCGGTTAGTCTCTCTCTCTCTCTCTCTCTCATTCTTAGTTTATTCTTTTTTATTCATTCTTTCTTATATTCACGTTTTTTTATGATTAATTTCACTTTCATTCAACTCCATCTCTCCCTCTCCCTCTCTATCTATCTATCTATCTATCTATCTATCTACCTATCTATCTATTTATCGTGTGTGAGTGTGGGTGTTTGCTAAGGCATTTCAAACCCTCAAAAACAAACATATAAAGCACCGAACAGGAACACAGCAAAACAAAAGCACAACAAAACAAAACAAAAAAATAAAATAAAACAACTCAACCGCCGTCATCCACAAAGATTAACAAGAATAAAACGTGTAATCAAAACACTCGTAAAAAAAATACCACCACCACCACTACCAACAACAACAACAACAACAACAACAACAACAGAATATCCAATGAACGTGTCTGTGTATGTATGTATGTATGTATGTATGTATGTACGTCTATATGCGTTAACACACCATGCACACCGAACCCTCAAATTGACAACAGGAGGAGGAGGAGGAAGAGGAGGAGGAGGAGGAGGAGGAGGAGGAGGAGGAGTGACTATACCCATTAATATAAGGCGATTGTGGTTGCGTTGCGAGGATGGTGATGGAAAGGAGGAGGAGGAGGAGGAGGAGGAGGAGGAGGTGACGGATGGGACCAAAGTGACCATTAATTACGCAGGTCAACGCTGTGACTGATATTGGAGAGGCATGCATGAGGAGGAGGAGGAGGCGGAGGAGGAGGAGGAGGAGGAGGAGGGAAAACAGAGTAACGAGAATATAAATGCTTTCCTAAACGTCTTTT
>NC_066544.1:13997280-14022280 GCF_024679095.1 Eriocheir sinensis
ACTCACTCACTTTCTCACCTTATCTCGCTATTCTTCTTCCTCCTCCTCCTCCTCCTCCTCCTCCGCCTTCTCCTCTCTTCCATTTTACCCGTCTTTCCTTCTCCCCCTTATCTTCCTCTCCTTCTCTCCTTCCTTCTCTCTCTTTCTCTTCCATCTTTCTACCTTCCTTTTTCTTTCCATCTCTTCCATTCTTCTTCTTTCGCTTTCCTTCTTTTCCATCCTTATTTCCCTCCCTCGCTCCTGTTTCTTCTCCTTCTACTTCCTTCTTTATCTTCGTCTTTCCTTCCTCTACCATCCATATTCCTTCCTCCCTTCCCTCCTCCTCCTCCCACTTCGTCATTTTAAACAATCTTTCTTTTCCCTTCTTTTTCTCTTCTCCTCCAATCCCCTTTACACGGGAAACGCATAAAGCCGCCCTCTCTCAGTCTCCCCTTTGAGGCGTTGGGAAATCAAGGTCATGATATAAAATTGAATAAAATGAAGGGAGGAAAAAATATATGTAAGGTTTCGAAACACATAAACCTTCCCCGTGAAAATGTGTAGAGTTGAAAACATGGCTCGTCCCCCTCCCCCTTATTTTTCCTCCTCCTCCTCGTCCTCCTCCTCCTCTTTTGACTTTCTTTTATCAGGGGTGAAGGTGTTTCGAAATGTGACATAGAGGATTGACTAATATATATATGAATCCTCTTTTTTTTCCGAAGGGTACATATCTGAAGGGTGTTTTGAAAGAGTATAGTGAAAGGGTCGATACGAACGGTATATATTTAAAGGGAATAGTTAATGTAATGGAATATATCGTAAGGGGAGCTTGGTAGGGTGGATTTGAAGGGCTTATTGGAAAGGGTGTATTTGTAGGGTATCTATGGAGGGTAATTACATGGAGGGGTTCGTATTGGAAGGGTGTATGTGAAGGGTAGGTATTAGTTGTGAAGGACATTTTCTATACAGTTCAAGGACAAAAAAAGGAAACAATAATGAAAAAAAAAAAGCCCGCTACTCACTGCTCCAACAAAAGAGTCAAGAGGAGTGGCCGAAAGAGAGGTCAGTGTTAGGAGTAGATACTTGAGCATACTGATAAAACTGAGAAGAGAGGTGTAGACTCAAATGGTTAATGGGACAAAGATGTGAAAGAAAAAGATGGCGAAAGAGTGAGTGAGTAGGTGAAGGAAAGGAGGAGGAGGAGGTGAAAGAAGGAAGAAAAAGAACAACAAACAAGAGCAACAACAACAGGAAGAAAAACAAAAGCAAGAAATAGAAAATGAAAACGACGACATCAACAAGAAAAAAAAATGACAGAAAAAGAGAAAAAAGAAAAATAGGACATAGAATAAGAGGAAAAAGAAAAGCAAGAACCAGAAAAGAAGGAAAACAAGGACGAAGAGGAGGACGAGAAAACAAAGTAAACAATATAAGGAAAATAAACCAAAGAAAAAAACAAGAAAAAACAAGAAAAATAAGACCAAAAATAACAAGATAACGCAAGAAAAGGCAGAGAAAAGCAAGAACCAGAAAAGAAGAAGAACAAGGACGAAGAGAAGGACGAGAAAACAAAGTAAACAAAACGAGGAAAATAAACACTGGGAAAAAAACAATAAAAAATCATGGAAAATAAGACCAAAAATAACAAGATAACGCAGAAGGCACGCAGAAGGAAGGCAAACGAGGGCCGGGTGCCGCGTCAGGCCACAATCGGCTCGTCAGATTCAATTATCCTGCACCGAAGGGGGAGAAGGGGGGGCGAGGGGCAGGGGGGGCAGGGCCATTATGCAAAACACATGTAAATTTTGTCCAAGCTGACTGGTGACGGCCACTCAATAAGACGAAGGGGGGGGGAAGAGAAGAGGAAAGAGAGAGGGGAAAGGTGTAGGGAGGAAGAGGGAGGAGGATGGAGGGGAAAAGGAAGGGGGAGGGGTGTAAAGAGGGAAGGGGAAAGGGAAGGGAGTGTAAGAAGGGGAGGAGGGAAGTTGGAGGGGTGTGACAGAAGGGAGAGAAAGGAGGGGAGGAAAACGAAAGGGGGAGGGTATGCAGGGGAAGGGAATGAAAGGTAGGGAAGAGAAGGGAAAGGGGAAGGAAAGAAGGGAAGGGAATGTTAGGAATGGAGGGAAGGGAGAAGAGATTAAGAGAAGGAAGGGTGAGATGGGACGAAACGGAAGGAAAGGGAATGTAAGGAAGGGGAAGGAAAGAAGGGAAGGGAATGTAAGGAAGGGGAAGGAAAGAAGGGAAGGGAATGTAAGGAGCAGTGGAGGAAAGGGGGCAATAGACTTAGGGAAGGAAGGGGGAAGGGAATATAAGGAAAGGGAAAGGAAGAAGTGAAGAAGGGAAGAGAGGTTAGGAAGAGGTAAAGGAAAGGAAGGGAAATGGAGGAGGGAATGGGAATGAAAGTAAAGGAGGGTGAAATATGGAAGAGAGATAATTACAAAGGATTATAAAAGGGAATGAGAGCAGAATAAGTGGTCCACTGATTAATATGAATAAGGTGGAAAACAGAGAGAAGGAAAAAGGTCAGTCAGTCAGTCAGTCAGTAGGTAAATAAGAGTAAGGTAAGTAGGTGAGTGAATAACAGAAAGGTTAGTCAGTTAGTCAGTCAGTCAGTCCACCAGTCAGTCAGTCAGTTAAGCAGGTGAGCAAATAAGAGAAACAGACGAGAGAGGTGATAATGAAGACTGGAATGAAGGGATGAGAGAGCAAAGAGAGGACAGAATGGGAGGAGGAAGAGGGAATAAATTAGGAAGGAGAGGGGAAATAGACAAGCATGAAGCAGGAAGAAGAGACAGCAAGAGAGAGAAGGGAGAGGAAAGACTGAGGAAAGGAGGAAAAAGAAGAGGGGAAAAGGAAAGGCAAAAGGGGAGAGAAAACCTGATATATGATGTGAAAGAAAGGAATGATGAAAAAAGACAAAAGAAAAGAAGTAGAGGAATAAAAAAGAAGGGATGGGGAGGAGAAGGGAAAATATGCAAGTAAATGAAAGAGAGAAGAGAGGAGAAAGAAAGAAAATATGAAAACTTGATATACGATGCGAAAGGGAAGAAATAATGAAAAAAAACACAAAAGAAGGAAGTAGAGGAAAAAGGAGAAGGGAGGAAAGGAGAATGGAAAACATGGAAGTATATGAAGGAGGGGAGAGAGGAGGAAAGTGAAGGGAAATAAGGAATGATATAAAAGATTGAATAAAGAAGAGGGACAATAAAGAGAGGAGGGTGAAGGGATGAGAAGGGAAAGAGGGGAAAGAGACAATGAGATAAATGCGACTAAAAAGACTAAGAAGAAAAAGAGAGGAAAGATTAAAGGCTGTGGGAGGGAAGAGAAAGAGAGAAAGAGGGGGAAAAAAAGAGAAAGAGGGGGAAAGAGAGAAGATATGAAAGACTGAAAACAAGATAAAATGTAAAGAAAAACTGAAAGAATTAATAACCGAAGAGGGACTAAGAGATCAAGGGAAAGAGGAAGAGGAAGAGGAAGACTGAGAAGACAACGAGAGGACGCAAAACAAGACAAGAAAAAGAGGAAAAAACATAATCAGATAAAACAACAAAGAAAAAAATTAATTCTGAGGGGAGACTTGAGGTTGAAGAAGGGGAGAGGAGAGGGGAGGACGGGGAAGTAGGGGGAGGAGGAGGAAGTAAGGGGACGTAATGAAGAGGGGAAGGAGGGAGAGGAAGGGGGAGGTAGGGGGAAAGGGGGAGGGGGGACTCAAGTTATTGGGCTCGATTGAATAATTCATTTTGTGGATCAGAGAAGTCAAACAGACAGACTCCCTTGACGTCAGCACCGAGGGGAAAGCTGACGAGGGGAGAGGAGAGGGGAGAAGAGGGAGAGGGGAGAGAGGAAAAGGGTAGGGAGGGATGTGGAAAAGAGAAAAGAAAACTGGAAAAGGAAAACGGATAATGTGAGGGGACGAGGGAAAAAGAAAAGGGGAAAAGAGGGGAGACAGGAGAGAGGGAAAGAGGGGAGAGAACATGGGAAATATGGGAGGAAAATGGGGAAACAGGAGGAAGGAAAGGGGAGTAAAAAAGAAAGCTGATGAAGGGGAAAGGTAAGGGGAAAGAAGGGAGGGAGAAGGAAGGAAATGGGGAAGGGAAGAAAAGGGATTAGGGGACCGGTGAGAGGAAAGGTCGAGAGGAAAAGTGGGGAAAAGGGAGGGAAAAAAAGAAAACGAAAGGAAGGGGAACAAAAGGGAAAATATATAAAGGGATAAAAGGCGGGAGAGAGGAGAAAGATTACGAGGGGAATGGGAAAAAGGGAAGAGGAGGAGAGAGAGAGGGAGAGGAAGGAAAGTAGAGAGGAAGGAAGGATGAAAAAAGAGAAGCAGGAGAAAAAGGAGAAAAGAGGAAAAGGAAAGGAAGCCAGAAATGAAGGGAAAAGAAAACCAGGAAAAGAGGAGACGGAAAAATAGATAGAGATAGAGAGAAAATAAGGAGAGAAATATAGATGGAGTTATAGATAAAGAAAACATAGGAGAGAAAGACAGATGAAGTTAGATAGATAAAAATATAAAGAGAGCAAGATAGATGTAGTTAGAAATAAAGAAAATAAAAGTAGAGAAAGATAGTTAGAATAAAAGAAAAAAACATAAGATAAAGATAGATGGAGGTAGAGATAAAGAAAAAAATAAAGATTCGTTCGGATAAAAAAATATTTGAGTTCTTTTCTGGAAGTTCCTCTGTCGATAATGACGGGCGGATTGTGACGAAGGATTCTGTTGAGAGAGCAGATTAGAGGAGGGAGAAGAGGAAGGGAGGGAAGGGGAAAAAAGGATAATGGGAATAGGGGAAAGGCGAGAGGGGAAACTTTAAAAAAAGGATAGAGTTGAAAAAAAGCAAAAACGAAGTAAGGAGAAAAGAAAAGGGATTGAAAAGGAAGAGGGTAAATGTAGAGAAGAAATAGATAAAAAAAAAAAAGGAGAAGGGGAAGAACACGAAGAGTACATAGGGTAAAGTAGAAAGGAGTAACGCAAATAAAAGAAAACGGGGAGAAAGGAAAAAAAGAGAAAGGAGGAAAACGAGAGCAGAGGCACATAAGAGAGAGGAAAATAAAAAGCAGATAGATAGATAGATACGAGAGAGAAACAGAGAAAGAGAGACAGAGACAGTGACAAAGAGAGACACATTAGCAGTAGTATACCGAGACATGAGAGAGAAGGAAAGAAGAGAAGAGAAAGGAAGGAAGAAGAGGTAAGGGTCGAGAGCAGAGGAGAAGAAAGAGAAGAAAGGGAAGAGGGGTAAGCAAAGGCATGTGATTAAGGGAAAAGGGAAAAAGATTACAGAAGAGGAAGGAGGAGGAAGAAGATGAAGAAGAGGAGGAAGAGGAAGGAGGAGGAGGAGGAAGATACCTTGAGAAACATGATTATAGAAGCCAAGAAATGCATAAAAGGATGAGAGAGAGAGAGAGAGAGAGAGAGAGAGAGAGAGAGAGAGAGAGAGAGAGAGAGAGAGAGAGAGAGAGAGAGAGAGAGAGAGAGAGAGAGAGAGAGAGAGAGAGAGAGAGAGAGAGAGAGAGAGAGAGAGAGAGAGAGAGAGAGAGAGAGAGAGAGCGTTTAAGGATATAGTGAAATGTGACATCCTTCATCCGTAGAGTTTTTCACCATATCTAGGAAAAAAACATATTATTACAGAGAGAGAGAGAGAGAGAGAGAGAGAGAGAGAGAGAGAGAGAGAGAGAGAGAGAGAGAGAGAGAGAGAGAGAGAGAGAGGAATGATGTAAAGGAAAAAGAGTCCACCAGGAATCAGATGAAAGGGAACTAGGAGCAATATAGTGATTGAAATGTAGTACAGGAGAGACATGGAGGAGGAGGAGGAGGAGGAGGAGGAGGAGGAGGGATAGAGAAGGAGGAGGGGAGGAGTTGAGGAGGCATGAAGGGAAGGAACGAAACAGACAGACCAACACACACACACACACACACACACACACACACACACACACACACACACAGATTCACTTTTCAGGAGATAAAAGACGAGGGGGACGCAAAACCGAGCGGAGCGTGCGATGGGCATAGAGAAAAAAAAGAAAAAAAAGGGAAAAAGAAAACAGAAATACTATAAAACAAACATTAAACAAACACAAAACGGTAAATAAAAACTGACTCTCTCTCTCTCTCTCAGTAATTAAAAGTTTACACGCGAGTTTAAAGTAATTGAGGAAGGACGCCGAACTTACAACCTCTTCCTTGCTCTCTTTAAACACGGCTCGCTATATTTCTTATGATCTTCCTCTATTTTCCTTGATTTTCCTAGATTTTCCCTTACATTCAACAACCTCCTTCTATCTTCCTTTCCTTTCCTTTCCTTTATATTCCACAACCTTCCTTTCCCTCCCTTTATATTCATCCGCCTTCCTCTATTTTCCTTGATTTTCCTTGATTTTCCCGTACATTCAACAACCTTCCTATATCTTCCTTTCCTTTCCTTTATATTCCACAACCTTCCTTTCTCTCCCTTTATTTTACCTTTCCTCTCCTTTATTTTCCTTGATTTTTCCTTCATTCAACAACCTCCCTATATCTTCCTTTACTTTACTTTCCTTTATATTCCACAACCTTCCTTTGTCTCCCTTTATCTTCCTTTATTTTACTTTTATGTTCAGCCACCTTCCTTTATTTTCCCTTTTCTCTGCTTTATTTTACTTCCCTTTCCTTCATTTTCTTCTACTTTACTCTTGCTCTCTTTAAACATGGCTTACAATATTTCTTACAGTCTTCCTCTATCTTCCTATATTTTCCTTTACTTTACTTTATACTCAACTACCTCCCTTTGATTTCCTTTCTTTCCCCTACTTTTCCTCTACTTCCCTCTGCATCCATTTACTTAAGAACATGAAAAAGACACAAAAAAAGTAAGACCTAAATCAAAGGAATCAATTTTAATCACGTTTTTCAATTAATAACTAACTCAATTTTCATCTTATTTGTGTGTGTGTGTGTGTGTGTGTGTGTGTGTGTGTGTGTGTGTGTGTGTGTTCGTACATAAATCAATAATCTGTGTAGGTGAGAGGAATGTCCCGAGTCTCTCTCTCTCTCTCTCTCTCTCTCTCTCTTCGTAGATAGATAGATAATATGTGTCATCTCCCCTTTATCTCCCCTTTATCTCCCCTTTATCTCCCCCCTTAGACCTCTTACTCCCCTCTTACACCCTTTACTCCCCTCGTGTGTCTCTCTCTCCCCTCTTCCAATATCCACACCTCTCCCCTCTTCTTACTTTCTCTTCTCTCTCCCCTTCCTTTGCTTCACTTCATAGTTCTCCCCTCTGTCAATTTCACGGCTCTCCCCTCTCCCAAGATGCAGTTTGTACTCTCCCCCTCTTCAAATACTTACTCCCCTCACTCTCCCTTCTTCAACCTGGCTCACCTCTCTCCCCTGATTCACTCCTTCTTCCTCCCCTTTGTCTATTTTCACAGCTCTCCCTTCTCCCAAGATGCAGTTTGTACTCTCTCCCCTCCTCAAATACGTACTTACTCCCCTCAGTCAATCTCCTTTCCCAGTGGCAATATCTCTCCCCTCCCCCACGAGACAGTTTTTCCTCTCCCTCTCCTCCCCTTCCCAATGGTTACAGTTCTCCCCTCTCCCACGATACAATTTATGGATTATAATAGGAAATGGATACCAAGGTAATCTTCAATTTGTAGGAGACAGTGTTTTTAGCGAGACCGGTGGAGGAGTGAAGAAGATGATGAAGAGCAAATTAGGGAAAGTCTACATGTAACGGGGAATGTTATTAAGAGGAAGTCTTAGGCGGTGAGGGACTGCAGAAGATGATGAAAAACAAAACTGGGTCAATTATGCAAGCAAGGAGGAAAGATTATATTAAAATGATTTACGTGGTGGTGAAATGCAGATGATGGTTAAAGAACACAACATGGAAAGCGTACAGGTTAGGCGAAAGGCTGTTATGAAGTAGATTCAGGCGGTGGTGAACTGCAGAAGATGATGAAAAACAAAACTGGGTGAAGTATACAAATAAGGAGGAAGAATTATATTAAAATGATTTACGTGGCGGTGAACTGCAGATGGTGGTAGAAGAACTGGACGTGGAAAGTCTACAAGTTAGGCGAAAGATTGTTATAAAGTAGATTTAGGCAATGGTGAACTGATGTAGATGGTAGAATATGAAAGGACTACAAATAAGGTGAAAGATTATATTAAGAAGAAGATTGGCGTGATATTGAGCTGCAGAAGATAAGATAACTGAACAGGGAAAGTCTAAAATACATGCAAAAGATTATTAAGAAGTAGACTTACGCGATGGTGAACTGATGTAGATGAATGAAGAACCATACAGGGAAAGTCTACAAGTTGGGTGAAATGATTAAGAAGACTAAAGTTATATTCAACAGTCATACTCAAATGGAACAGAGACTAACCCAATTAAGAAGCACTAGAAAACTGTTGATTAATATATATACGTAAGACAAATCATACAAGCAAATATCTCTCTTGAATCGTAAGTAAGAAGACCCATTGTACTTGACCTGAGTGCTTTGGAGAACAAGGTAACGTATTGAAATTCTCTCCAGCTCAAATCGCACAGAGTCTCCCATTAAGAAGCACAAGAAACAGTTTATTAATATGTATACGTAAGACAAATCACACAAACAAACCACTCTCTTGAATCGAAAACAATAAGACGGATTATACTTGACCTGAGTGCTTCGGAGAACAAGGTAACGTATTGAATTGCTCTCCACCGTTGTGCTAAGAGCTTTAATTCGTGCGTTTCCCTTCTCATGAGACACAGACAAGACAAAGACGAGAACACACTGGCCACGACTCTGGAAAATGAATTAAGTGCACAAAGAGGGATGGAGAGAGCGATGCTGGGAATCACTTTAAAGCATGAGAAAAACTGCAAATGGGTTAGAGAACAGAAGAAAGCAGGTAACATAATAATGGTAATTCAGGTCAAGAAAAGTAGGGTAGGAATGGATAAAGAAGATGAAGGGGGAGATAATGAACAGCTGATAGCGTACAGGAGAAAAGAATGACGCGAAGAAAAACGGAAAAAGGGGAAAAGGGAAAGGAGAGGACACACATGGTTTTTTTTTCCTGACAGTAGAAAAAGCAATACAGGACAGGAATAAAAAACGATAAAAAAATATGCTAAGAAAAAACTAAGAAAACGGAAAAGGGAGAAAAGGAAAGGAGAGGACACGGCATGCTTTTTTTCCTTACACAAGAGAAAACAATACAGGACAAGCATAAAAACACGATAAAAGAAAAAAAATGCTAAGGAAAAAATGAGAAAACACGGAAAAGGGAGAAAAGGAAAGGAGAGGACACGCATGGTATTTTTTTTTTTTTTTCATGCAATAGAGGAAGCAGTTAAGGGCAAACATAAAAAAACGGTAAAAAAAAATAATAAAAAAGCTCCCCTAACAGAAAAAAAAGAGGTAGAAAACTTAGAATATTAGAAAAGCGAGATGACAAGAGATATCAAGAAATGGCAATGAACAAGACGCTTTTTTGTTACATTAGATAAAACACTTGGTAAAAAAAGAAAAAATACTCCCTTAACAGAAAAAAAAGAGGTAGAAAACTTAGAATATTAGAAAACAGAGAAAGGACAAGAGATATCAAGAAATGGTAATGGACAGGACACTTTTTTTGTTCCATTAGATATAACACTTAACGGGAAACATGAAAAAAATATAAAACAAAAAAAAAGGACAAACTAAACCTCCTCAAACAGAAAATGAGGTAAAAAATTAGAAAATATCATTGGTAAACGGAGAAAGGGCAACAGATGTATAAAAATAGAGTAACTAGAGAGAAGTAAACCAAGAAACAGAGAAGTAGAGTGTGAAAATAAGTGGCATGCAAAGACCCAAAGGAAACGGCGCGAAGAAGTAAATAAGTCTACGGAACCACGACATCACATTTACATACTCGAGGCAAAGAAAAAAATAATAAACAGAAAAATAATAAAAAATGTTTGAGATATATTCAGACCCTGCAGTGGAATGACAGCTGATGATGGCGATGATAATTCCCTTTTTTTTCTCCCTCTCTCTCTCTTTCCCTTAATAAATACCGTCCTCTCCCTTCCCATCATTCCTCCCCTTCACTCCCCTCACCCTTCATGAAGTCTACTCTCTTCTCTCTTTCCTCTTACACCTCTTCCTCCTCCCCACTTTCCACTCTCCCTAAATAGTCCTTGCTCTCCCCTCGCTCTCCCCTCTCTTTCTCTCCTCACATACTTTTATTTCTCTCCCTAAGTTTTCTCTCTTTCCTCCGGTTCCTCTATTTGCTCTATTCTTTGCTTCATTATTCCTCTTCCTTTACCTCCATTGCAGTGATCCGCCTCTTCACTCTCTTTTCCTCTTGCTATCCTCTTCCTCTTTGATGTTTCTCTTCCGCTAACATCAAATTAATCCACACACGTATTCGTTCTCCTCTTCCTCTCCCTCTTGCTTCCCTTCCTTCCTGTGATTCCCAGTAATTAATTCTTCCTCTTCCTCGTAATGTCTCCCTCCCCGTTGTTTATTCTGCACTTAATTCCAGATCGTCTATCGCCAGTATCAAATTAAACCTGCAACGCTTCCTTTCTCTTTTACTCGATTGATAGTGTTGTGTTACCTTTCTCTTTTTTTTTATTTTCATTAGTTCTGTTGTTTTTAATTGCTCCTCCTTTTTCTTGTTTCCATTACCTTGTTTATTTGCTTTGCATGGTTTTCCTGTTTATTTGTATCCAGTATCAAATTAGTAAACAAATTCTCTAATCCTTTCTCTTTTTTTTATTTTCATTAGTTCTGTTGTTTTTAATTGTTTCTCCTTTTTCTTCTGTTTCCATTACCTTGTTTATTTGTTTTGTTTTGTTTTGTATGGTTTTCCTGTCTATTTCTATCCAGTATCAAATTAGTAAATAAATTCTTTCTTGTATTTTCCTGTATTTTCATTAGTTATCTTCTTTTTAATTGCTCCTCCTCCTTCTTCTGTTCTCATTACCTTGTTTATTTGTTTTGCTTTGTTTTGTATGGTCTTCCAGTTTACTTCTGTCTAGTATCAAATTAGTAAACAAATTCTATCCTTTCCTTCTCTTCTTGTATTTTCATTAGTCCTCTTGTTTGCTCCCCTTTTTTCCTTTTAACGCTTCCCGGTCTTTGTTTGTTTTGTTCACGTTATTCCTGTTAATAGCCAACAAATTCTCTCTCTTTCTTTCTTTCTTTTTGTCCTTTTTTTCATTAGTTCTGTTTCTCGACTGTTCCTCCTCTTTCTTTTAGTGTTGCCTTTCCTCTGATTATTTTTTTTTTTTGCGCGTCTTTCTTGTTTATGTATTGTTAGAATCAAATTAGTCAGCCATTTTTTTTCGTTTTCTTCTTTTCATTAATTCTCTAGTTTTTTTTATTTTTTTTAATTGCTCTTCTTCTTCCTCCTCATGCTTTTCTTTCTTAGCTTGTTTCTTTGTTATTTTGCACGACAATTTTGTTTGTTTTTTGCTTTAAAGTCAAATCCGAATTAGTTAACATATATTTTCTTTCCCTTTAATATTACTTTCACTCTCTACTTTTCTTCTGTAATTGATTCTTCCCCTCTCTTCTAATGCTTTCTTCCTTTATTTGTCTTTCTCCTAATTCTTGCACTTCTATCACCAGAGTCAAATCAATCTTCATATAATCTCTTTTCCTCTTCCACTCTCTACTTCTGTAACATTATTTCTCTCTCTTCTAATGCTTTCTTCCTTTATTTGTCTTTCTCCTAATGCTTGTACTTCTATCGCCAGCATCAAATCAATCTTCATATAATCTTTATTCCTCTTACTTATTCTTTTTTGTCAATGGTTCTTTATAATGTCACTTTTTTATTAATTCTCCCTCTTTCTCCTAATGATTCCTTGCTCTACTTATCTTGTGCTTGATTTCTACTCGTCTAGCACTGAAGACACGATTTTTTTAATTCTTCTTTTGACAATATTTTCCTGCCTTGAATAATTTGTTTTCTGTTTATTCCGTTTTGCTCTTCTCCCTGATGTTTTCCCTCCTCCCTGCACACCTGCCTGCCTGCCTGAACGAGTCTCTCTTAATTACTTCAATCTCCACATTCTCTTTCATTTATTTTACTTTCCACCTCCTTCCTTCCTGCACTTCCTGTTTCACTCCTCTTTCTTCATCTTTTCTTTTTAATTCATTCACTTTCCCATTCACTCCTTCCTTCTCTTAATTACTTCAATCTCCACATTCTCTCTTATTTATTTTACTTTCCACCTCCTTCCTTCCTCCTTCACTCCTTTTTTTTTTTTTAATATATTCACTTTCCAATTTACTCCTTCCTTCACTTTCCATTTCACTCTTCTTTCTATTACCTTCAATTTTCACATTCACTTTTTTTCCTTCACTTTCAAACTCCTTTTACTTCCTGTTTCACTCCCTTTTATTTTACTGTACATTATTTTTTTTACATTCTACTTTATTTCCTTTATATACCAACTCCTGCCTTCACTTTCCCTTTCACTCACTTTTATCTTCTATTTTCTTTTACATTCTCCTTTCTTTTCTTTCTTCATTTATTTATTTCTCCTTTATTTTCCTGTTTAACTCTTCTTTTCTTAATCTTATTTTCCTTAACATTTTCCTTTATTCCCTTTACTTTCTAACTTCTTCATCCACTTATCTCAGTCTTCTTTCTTTTACTTTCTATTTTCTTCACACTCTACTTTATTCACCTCGCATTTCATTCTTCTTTCTTGTCTTCTATTTTTCACATTCTTCTTTAACTCCTTTCCTCTCCAACACCTTTCTTCCTTCACTTCCCGTTTCACTGCCCACTCTTTCCCGTTCCTGGATGCTTTTAACTCAGTCATGTAACCTCTGAAGCACACACCCACACACTCATTACGCATTCAACAAGTTATATTCCCAAGTGATACCGTTAACATATTCATCTTACCCTCCACACACTTATTCCTTTTTACCTTTCTCTCTCTCCCCCTTTACCCTTCCCAACATTCATTTTTCCTACTCTCCCTCCCTTCTATCATCTTAACTCTCTCTCCTTCCTTACACTTCCTTTCCTTTCTTACATTTCATTCTCCCTGCCCTTCTTCCTTTCCACCCTCTCTTATTCGTCATTTCATTTTCTTCCACCATCTTACCTTTCTCCTTCCTTCTTTCTTCTCTTCTACCCTCTCACCTCTCTTTCCTTCCCTTCCTTACACTACCCTTCCTTTCTCCTTCCTTCCCTTCCAGCCTCTTACTTCTTCCTCTCACTTCCCTTCATTCCTCCTTCATTCCCTTCCACTCTCTAATCTCTGTCTCTTCCTTCCCTTTCACTTCACTCTTCCTCCCCTCTGTACCATCATCACACACCTTATAAGCTATATCCAAAAGTGCCAAAGATTAACGCAGTCCATTTTCACCCTCTTCGCATGCCTTCTACCTCACCCATACTCTCCCCTTCTCTCTCTCTCTCTTCCTTCCCTTCGTCTGTACTTTCCTCTCCCTTACAACTGCCTTCAAGTACTTACTCATTTTCTAGGTCATCCATACTCACTCTCCCTTCTCCCTCTTCCTTTCCTTCTTCACCTTTCCCTTCGTCTCTTTCTACGTCTCTCCCTCCCTTTCTTCTATACTTTCCTTTTCTTTCCCTTCACCTACCCATCACACATTCTCGCTTCTCCCCCATCATCACCCCTTCGATATAGTCTCACCCTAACGTACTACACACAAACACACCCTTCACCCTTCTCCACATCCACAGCCTCTTTTCCCTCACCTCTTCCCTCCCTTCCCTCACCCTGTTCTCACCCTATTCCACAGCCCTCTCCCTTCCCGCATTCTTTTCCTCACCCTTTTCCCCTCGTCTCTCCCTTTCCGAACCCTTTTCTGACCCTCTTCCCCTTCACCTCTCCCTTTCCGCACCTTTTCCTCACCATCTTCCATATCCAAAGCCTCTTCCCTTCCCCTCACCTCCCCCCTTCCCTCCCCTCACCGCTCCCTTCCCGCACCCTTCACCTTGGCCGCCACCCTTTGTTATCTCTCATGCCCTTCGCTCTCCCCTCGTTCTCCCTTCCCCTCGCCGCCTCTCTCTTTAAACACTGTGTATGGGGCGATTTAAAGGCTACCCGATCGCCTTCCTCGCTGGGTCGAAGGGGAATCAGAACCCAATTAGGCGACCGATGCAAACTAACGGAAATTAATACGATAAGAAAAGTGATAATAACGATGATGATGATGATGATGATGATTGGGGTTGTGGTGGTGGTAGTGGTGGTGGTGGTGGTAGTAGTAGTAGTAGTAGTAGTAGTAGTAGTAGTAGTTGCATTCTTCCATCTATATCCATCGTTTCTCCTCTTCCTCCTCCTCCTCCTCTATCCTCATCTACTTTATCTCCTTTCTTCTGCGCCTCTTCTTCCATCATTCTCCCTCTCACTTCCCATTTTCTCTCCCCCTTGTTAGTATCTCCATTCTCTATCTCTCTCCCCTTCCCCCCTCCACCTCTTGCCTACCTACCTACCTGCCCTATTCTCTTCCACTCTCTCCCCTTCCTGTTCAATCACCTTTTTACTGTCCATCTCATCCTGTCCCTTTCTATTTTCCTTCCTGTCTCCCGGTCTCGTCCCCCATAAGACCTTCTACATAATCCTCTTTTTTTTATGTTTTTTCCTCTCCCATCCCTTGCCTCCCCTCCCCTCTTTCCCCTATCTGTCTACTGCCACTCTTCTTCTCCCCTCTCTATCTCCACCTCTATTCCTTCTCCCCTCTCCCTCTCTCTCTCTCTCTCTCTCTCTCTCTCTCTCTCTCTGTAGTTCATAAGCCTTTTCCCTTCTTTATCTTTCACTTTATCTTCTTCCCATTCTTATCTCCCATCTTCCTTCTCTTCATACCATCCACCTCCTCCCCTTAATTCTTCCCTCCCATCTTCTGTTTCCTCCCTGCCCAACACCCTCCCTTTACCACCTTCTTTCCATCCTTCCCTCTCCCCTACCCACCACCCTCCCTCTGGTCCACTCTCGCGCCTTGCAAGAGATCAGTTAGTGGCGAGCGCGCGGCGAGGTAGGAGGCAGTTACTCGCTGGGCTCCCTCGCACACCTGACTTCGCGCTTTCTACAGGTGTGCCCGACTTTACCACACCTGTCCCCCCCTCCCACCTTCCCTTTCTTATCTTATCCTGGAGACTTGCTAGCATATAACCCTCTAAGTGTGACGGAACGAAGGGAATGAAGGGAGAGTGATGGGAAAGTGAAAGTTTGCGAAGTCGTGAGAAACTTGTTGATTGAAGTTTGTGACGAAGAGGAAGAAGACACTGAGAAGAGGAGGAAGAGAAGGAAGAGGAGAAAGAGGGACAAGAGGTGGTGATTAGTGCAAGGACCCAAACAATAACCTCATTTTCTTTAGTGTGTATAAGTGAAACGAAGACAAAAAAAGCAAAAAATAAGAGAACATACCTGTTAATCAGCGACACCGGACCAATCTACCTGTTAATTAAAGACTGTCTCATCACCGTACCTGTTACCTGTGCTCTCCCTTCCTCCCTCAGCGCCACACACACCTGTCCAAGCGACCCTCCTCACGCACAGGTAAGCTTCCTTCATTAGCCACCTTACCTGCAGGAGACAAAAGATACCGGTGTTAGAAAGAGAAAGTGAAAGAGAGAGAGAGAGAGAGAGAGAGAGAGAGAGAGAGAGAGAGAGAGAGAGAGAGAGAGAGAGAGAGAGAGAGAAGTACAATGGCAAGGAATGTGAGGAGGCGAGAGGTGAGAGAAAAGGGGAAAAGGTGGAGTGACAGACAGAGGGGAGGGAGGTAAGGGGAGAGAGAGAGAGAGATGAGACTGACTGTAAGGGGAGAAAGAGAGTGACAGAGAGAGAGGGGAGAGAAAGGGAGTGATGGATATTGAGGGGAGTAGAAACTAGAAAGCCGAGGGTAAGGGGAGGTGAAAAGGGGGAGAGAGTGAAGGGAAGGAAAGTGAAAGGGAAAGGAAGAGAAGAAAAGAAAGTGAGATAAAGGAGAAAGAGGAGTAAGGATGTGAAGGAGAGCGGAAATGAGGAGAGAGAAATTATGGAAGACAGAGTGAGGGGAATAAGTAAGAAAAGTGGAAAGAGTAAGTGAGAGGAGTAAGGGAGAGGAGGAGGAGGAGTAGGAGGAGGAGGAGGAGGAGGAGGAGGAGGAGGAGGAGGAGGGAGGAGTAAATTAACCAGGTGTGTGTGTGTGTGTGTGTGTGTGTGTGTGTGTGTGTGTGTGTGTATGTGTGTGTGTGTGTGTGTGTGTGTGTGTGTGAGGAATGATCTTCACCTCCACTTGACATGCACACACACGTACAAGCATAAATACACACACGCACGCACACACACGCATACAAACTCGCAAGACATGAGAGAGAGAGAGAGAGAGAGAGAGAGAGAGAGAGAGAGAGAGAGAGAGAGAGAGAGAGAGAGAGAGAGAGAGAGAGAGAGCAAGAGAACACACACACACACACACACACACACACACACACACACACACACACACACATAAGGACGAGATAGATATTTATTTTTTCTCTCCCTTTTCTCCCTCTTCTTCCTTTTCTCCCTACTCCTCCTCTTCTCCTTCTCCCTTTCTATCCACTTCTCCCTCTTCTCCCATTTCATTCCTTTCTCCCTCTTTTCCCCTTCTCAACTTTCTCCTATCCTTCTCCCTCTTCTCCCATTTCTCCCTTTCCCCTTCTCTCTCTCTTCTCCCTTCCTGATCTCTCACTATTCGGGCGGCGTGAGAGGCGGTCCAGCGAGTGTCGAATCCAGGGGGGTGAGTTGAGGTGTGTGCCTGAATCTGACAGCTTACAATTCTACCCTTTATTTTCTCTCTTTACTGTACACGACTGACTTTATTGTGGCGCATCGTGGGGCGTGTATTGGGGGAGAAAGGGGGGAGGGGGAAGGAGGAAGGGGAGGGAGGGGAATGGGAAGGGGAAGGGAAGGAGGAAAAGGGGAAGGGGAAGGAGGAAAGGGGAAGGAAGGAAGGAGGGAAGGGGGAAGGGGAAGGGAGGAAAAGGGGGAAGGAGAGTGGGAAGGGAAAGGGAGGGAAGGGGGAAGGGGAAGGGAGGAAAAGGGGGAAGGAGAGTGGGAAGGGGAAGGGAGGGAAGGGGGAAGGGGAGGAAGGGGGAAGTGGAATGGGGGGAAAGGGGGAGTCGTTGCATGTTCTTTTTTTCTATTTGGACTTCTCTCTCTCTCTCTCTCTCTCTCATACTTTACTGTCTCTGTCACTCTTTTTTCTTTGTCATACTAAACTGTCTCTCTTCCACTCTCTTTTTCTCTCTCTCATACTAAACTGTCTGTCTCTTTCACTCTCTTATTTCCTCTCTCATACTATACTGTCTCTCTCTCTTTCCCATTCTCTCCCTTTTTCTCTTTCTCTCACTATACGTATTGCCTCCTATACTATACACAGACAGGTATATGGACACACAGGTAAAAACATATCTAACATACCACGCAAACTAACTTGAACTTTTCTCTTCTTTTCTTCTCTACTCTTTCTTTTGCACCTTTGATTTAACGTCCTTGACCATAGCAAAGAAAGGCAAGGCAAGGCAAACAAGGTTACGTAAACATGCTCAAGCCTACGAGTGGCAGGTGAAGGTCGAAAGAAATGAGCTCCTAATTGCATGTTGATGAAGGGGAAAGTATGAAAAGGAAGCGACAGCCCTTAACGAGCCTTCACTGCGGAGGACATCGGCGACGGAAGGTATGATGCACGGTAACGATTAGGTAAGGTGCGATTGGGTAAAGTGAGATTGGGTAAGGTGAGATTGGTACAGTAAAGTGAGATTGGGTAAGGTGAGATTGGGTAAAGTGAGATTGGGTAGAGTGAGATTGGGTAAAGTGAGATTGGGTAAAGTGAGATCGGGTAAAATGAGATTGGCCCAGTAAAGTGAGATTGGGTAAAGTAAGATTGGGTTAAGTGAGATTGGGTAAAGTGAGATTGGGTAAAGTGAGACAGGGAAGAGTGAGATTGGGTATAGTGAGATTGGGTAAAGTGAGACTGGGTAGTGAGATTGGGTAAAGTGAGATTGGGTAAAGAAAGATTGGGTAAAGTGAGGCATTAGGTAAGGCAAATCGAGAAGGTAACACAGAGCAAGGCAGACTGACAAGGCAAGATAAGGTAAATTGATAAGGTATAGTAAATTCATAAGTTGTTTTTTTTACGTTCAACATATGGCATCGGTAGGCTTTCTTAGAGGCACCTGATGGTCGACCCCAGCCCGTTGTGGCGCTGGCAAGTGTTTATAGTGGCGCCATCTTGCTTGGCTCATGCTGTTCCCCGGAACTCATCTTTGATTATATTTGTTAAGATAGAATCAAGAGTCCGGGTTGATAGGTGGTCTTCAGGACAGCATGTGGGTAGTCTTTGGGCACTCAACGGTGACTGAAAAAAACAGCTTGTGGCGGCGGGAAGGACGCGGGGCTCCTGGACGCTGCGCCGGCACGCTAAGGGCTAAGTGGAGTAAATTGAATAAAGTTAAGGTAAACTGTTTAGGCACGGTACGGTAAACTGATACGGTGAACAACGTAATGCTAATAGATTGGACCTGTTGAACCGCTCTCTAGGGAGGCAAAAGGAGAGAGATACAGGAAGCACCCAGATCACGGCAGGACCCAAATAGGTCGCGGGTCCACGCCACACCCTCAGGACATGGCACGACCCCTCAGACCCACCCACCCTGCCCCCTTGGCCCCCTCAGGTCAGTCACGCTCCCAGGTCCCTGCCCCCCATCCCCCTCCCCCTTGTCTAGCAATGCCCCCAGAGGCCTGAGGGCGTATAGGGCGAAGTCTGGACACGTTCAGCTCCTGTGTGTGTGTGTGTGTGTGTGTGGCTCTCTAAACCCAGATGGTCCTCCCTGCGCCACCTGAGTCTCTCGTGTGTGTGTGTGTGTGTGTGTGTGTGTGTGTGTGTGTGTTAGAATATCTTTCTCCTCTTCAACTTTTTCTTCCCAACTCCCTCCTCCTCCTCCTCCTCTTGCTCCTCCTTCTCCTCCTCTTCGTCTTCTTCACCGTCATCATCCTCATTTCCCTCCTCCTCCTCCTCCTCCTCCTCCTCCTCCACTTTTTTCGCATTAACTCTCCACCACGTAAGAGGATCCGACACAGAAAACTTCCACTTAATCAAAAGAAAGAAAAATAAGAAGGGCGGAATTTTTGCTGCCCATCACGAAGACAAGTGTGGCTTCGTTTCCTTCATTCCCGGGGCGCAAAAACACCGAAGAAAGAGAGAGAGAGAGAGAGAGAGAGAGAGAGAGAGAGAGAGAGAGAGAGAGAGAGAGAGAGAGAGAGAGAGAGAGAGAGAGAGAGAGAGAGAGAGAGAGAGAGAGAGAGAGAGAGAGAGAGAGAGAGAGAGAGACGAACACAGACGGACACACAGAGATAGAAATAGACACACAGAGACAGAAACAGACACACAGAGATCCAAACAAACAGGTGTGGCTTCGTTCCCTTCATTCCCGGGGCCGCAAAACCTCCGAAGAAAGAGAGACAGACAGACAGACAGAGACAGAGACGAACACGCAGAGACAGACACACAAAGAGACGGAAACAGACAAGTGTACCTTCGTGACCTTCATTATCTGTGCACAAAAACACCATAGAAAGAGACAGACGGAAAGACAGGCACACAAACACACGCACACAGAGAAATTCACATACACAGACAGAGACAGACAGGCATCAGATACAGAGACAAAACAGACACACGTAGAAACAGACAGATACAGACACACAGACAGACTGATAAATATACAAACAGACAGACAGAAACAGACACACACACATACACAGACATAAACAGACAGACAGACAGAAGAATCGTCACCCTCTTTTGAACACACAGAAACACGAGACACTTCAGAAAAAAAAAGACAAAGAAAAACAGTAAAAAAACAGATGGATAGATTTCACCCTCTAATAATCATCTTTTTTTTTCAGTGGTAATATTGAGGTTCAGGTAAATTGATTAGCTGAGGTAATTTGATAAGGTAGAACAATGTAGGGTAAGCTGATTAGGTGAGATGAACTGATTAGGCAAGGTCTATTAACAAGGTAAGATAATGAAAGGTAAATTGATTAGGTAAGTCAGGTGTTAAAATACGAGGGGAAAATAATGTGTGTAAATTAGTCTGTAAAGATGGAGGGAAAACAAGGAAAAGACTGAATAATTGGGAGAGAGAAGAGGCTGTAAGAGGATTAGGTGCAGGAAAAACAGGAAAATCAAAAAGAAATGTGCTCAGAAAAAGAAAATGAAGGTGGAGAAAAGAAAGGAAGGAAAAGGTGAAAGAAGCGAAAAGGAACTGGGGAAAAAAATATAAATGCTAGTAAAATGGAAGGAGAAGAGTTGGAAAAAAAGAGGTAGAGTAAAAAATCGTTTGAAAAAAAAGATGTTGAAGAAAAAATCGGTCACCAACAAAACCAAAAAAAGAGAAACCGATAGGATGAAAGGCCAACATCATGAGATCCCAGAGTACAAAGGGAGGCCATCGTAATGACACCATTCTCGAAATTTACCGCAAACATCCAACGCTCATTAAATACTGTTCCGGGGTTCGAACCGATGGACCAGGAAAAAAGCGAAGAGGAAAGAAAACAAAAGAAAGAAGACACAGAGGAACACAGGGGAAGAAAATAGTGCATGAGAGAAGAAGAAAATGTGTTCCGGGAAGAAAGAGAGAAGAAAAAGCGAAGAGGAAAGGAAAAAGAAGGAAGGGACAGAGGAAGACAAGGGAAGAAAATAGTGCATGAGAAGAAGAAAATATGTTCTGGGAAGAAAGAGAGAAGAAGAAAATAGTGCATGAGAAGAAGAAAATATGTTCTGGGAAGAAAGAGAGAAGAAAAAACGAAGAGGAAAGGAAAAAGAAGGAAGGGACAAAGCAAGACAGGGGATGAAAACAGTGCATGAGAGAATAAAAAAAATGTATTCCAGGAAGAAAGAATGAAGAAAAAGCGAAGAGGAAGGGCGAGGAGAAAAAAAAAATAAGACTGACCAAGGAGGAAAGAAAGGAGGGACATAAAAAACATAGTGGATGAGAGAAGAAGAACATGTGCTCCAAGAAAAAGGGAAGAAGAAAAAGAGACGAAAGAGAAAATGAGGAGGATAAAAAGTGAGCCAAGAAGAGAGAATGAAGGAGAGGAGAAGTAACATGGTATAAAATAGAAGAGGAGAGAAATGTGTGTAAAGAGGAGAGAAAAAAGGAGAAGAACGAAAAGAAAGAAAAAAGGAAGATTAATAGTGTAGAAAAAATAGGAAAATATGAACAAAGAGAGAGAGGAAAAGGGAAGGAAGATGATACATACGAGAAGAGTGAAAAACTAAGCAAGGAGGGAAAGAAAGAAAGAAAAAAGATTATAATGCAAAAGGGAAAAGGAGAAAAGGAAAAAATGGTGTGAAGAGGGAAGAAGGAAGAAAAGAAAAGGAAAAAAGGGGTGTGAAAAGGGAAGAAGGGAGAAAAGAAAGGGAAAAAAGGGTGTGAAGAGGGAAGAAGGGAGAAAAGATAAATATGATACCAAAAACAAAATTAATGAAAGAAATTAAAAGTGAATAAAGGAAAACACAAAGGATGACGAAATGTGAGAAAGGGAAAAGAGGAGGAAAAGAAAACGGAACAAAAGCGAGTCAAAGAAAACAAAAAAGAGGAAAAAGAGAGAAGGAAAAAGGGGAAAGGAGAAAGAGCAGAGCGATGAGAAGGGAAAATGTGGAAGAAAAGAAGGAAAACGAGGAAAAGAAAAAACGAGACCAGGAGGAAGAGAAAAAAATAAGAAGAGATCAAAGAACAAAAGATTGAAAAGAAAAAAAAGGAATAGATGAAAGAAGAATAGTTAAAAGAGAAAGCGATGAAGATGAAGAGGAGGTGGAAGAGAAAAACCGATGGAGGACACGAAGGTGGAAGACCCCAAGGGAGAGAGATTGATGAAAACACGGTGGAGCAGATAAAGACAAGAGGAGGAGAATTAAAAGAAGAAAATGGAAAACTTAACGCAGGGAGAAGGAGGAGGAAGAAGGAAGAAGAAGAGGACGAAGACGAGGAAGGGGAGGAGAAAGAGGAAAAGGAGGAAGAAAAGAAGCAAGAAGGGAATGAGCAGGAGGAGGAAGTAGAAGAAGGAGGAAGGAACGAAGGAAGCAGGAGGAGGAGGAAGAAGGAGGAAGAGGGGGACGAAGACGAGGAAGGGGAGTAAAAAGAGGAAAAGGAGGAAGAGAAGAATCAAGAATGGAATAAGCAGGAGGAGGAACGAAAGAAGCAGGAGGAGGAGGAAGGAGGAAAAGGAGGAGGAGGAGGAGGAGGAGGAGGAAGACGAAAGAGGAGAAGGAAGATAATTATGACCACAGGCTAGGAAAGGATCTGGAGAAAAAAAAAGACACAAAAAAGGGAGAGAGCTGGAAGGCGTAGGAGAATGATGGCGGCGGAACGAGAAAAAAAAATAAAAAGAAAGAAATATTAAAGATGGTGTAAAATGAAAGTGAAAAAAAAATAAAGACGAAAAAAGTTACACACACAAAACAAAACACACAAACACACACACACACATACACATTAACACAAGACCCCATATGAAAGAAAACGGGAAACACAAAGAAATGATTTACCAAACTACCTAAAAATGACCCGAACTGACGAAAAGGTAAACAAAAGAGAAAGGGGAAAAGGAGAAGAAGAAGGGGGTGGCATGAAGTAAAAGATGGTAGAAGGGTAGGAAGGGATGATGAAGGAGGAAAAGAAGGGAGAAGGATGAAGAGGACGATAGTATGAAGGGATGGAGTACAGGAGGGAGAGATTGATAAGGGAGAGGAGGAAGAGTAGGGAGAAGGAGGGAGAGATAAAGACGGTAGGAAGGAAGAAACGAATGATAATGAAAAACGAAAAAAAAAATACATCATTTTAAAGAAGAAAGAGGCAAAAAGAGAGAATTAAAAGACAAAAGGCAAAACAGTTATCAATTAAGCCATGGATAAAAAAAAAAAGGCATAAGAAGAGAAAGATTGAGAGAAAACAAAAATAAATGATAAAACGAGAAAAAGGGAACAAAATTAGACGCCATAAAATAAAAACCAAGAACGAAAAACACAAACTAATTACGCAACTATCACATGACCCCCTCCCTAGCCCCCACCCACACACACCCACACACACACACACACACACGCACACCATTACGAGACACCATTCCACAGAGATTGCTTAGCGCGCTCACCAATACGTCGGACCCAGTAACCAACCGCAACCATTACCACCCCGGCACTGACACGGGGAGGAGGAGGAGGAGGAGGAGGGGGAAGGGAGAGGAGGAAGAAGGGGTGGAATGGGGGTGGAAGATGGTAGAAGGGTAGGAAGGGGTGGTAACGGGGGGAAGAGAAGGGAGAAGGATGAAGAGGGCGATAGTAAGAAGGGAAGGTTGATAAAGGAGAGGATGACTAGGGAGAAGGAAGGAGAGATGAAGAGGGGAGAAAGGGAGAAAGGGATAATAAAGGGAGGAAGTGGAGAGGATAAGTATAACTGGAAAGAGGGAGAGATGATAAAGAAAGAAGAGAAAGAAGGGGAAAAGGGAGTAAGGGAGGATTGGCTGGTAGGAAAAAGGAAAAGAGAAGGGAAAGGTAGAGGGAGTGAAGAGGATGAAAAAGGGAGGGAAAAAAGGGAGGGAAAAAGGGAGGGGAAAAAGGGAAGGAAAAAGGGAGGGAAAAGGGAGGAAAAAAGGGAGGGAAAAAAGGGGAAAGAAGAGGGGGAAAAGGGAGGGAAAAAGGGAGGGTAAAAGGGAGGGAAAAAAGGAGGGGAAAAAGAGAGGGAGAAAAAGGAATGAAAAAGGAGGGAAAGGGGAGGGAAAAAAGGGAAGGAAAAAAAGGAGGGAAAAAAAGGGAGGGATAAAAGGGAGGGAAAAGGCAGGGAAAAAGGATGGAAAATGGGAGGGAAAAAGGAGGGAAAAAAGGGAGGGAAAACAGAGAGGGAGGGAAGAGAATGAAAAGGATTGGATTCTAAGAGGAAAGGAAGGCCTGGTAGAGGGGAAGGATATTGGGGAATCAAAGAGTAATGCGGAGGAGATGGGGAAGGTGGGTACAGTGGGGAGGGACTTCGAGGGGGAGGGGAGGAAGGGTGAGGAGGAACGGAGGGAAAAGGAAGAGAAAGAGAAGTAGGAAAGATGTCTATTGGATTGGCTTTTGTTATTTTTATCTTTTTTGTGTGTGTGCGAGGGACTCCAATCCAAACACACACACACACACACACACACACACACACACACACACACACACACACACACACACATATAAATCAATCCATCTTATCAATCATAGACACGACAAACCCATCCTATTCTTCCTCCTCCTCCTCCTCCTCCTCCTCCTCCTCCTCTTCCTCCTCCATCATTCACTCACACCCGCGGGCCAAGAGGAAGAGAACATGTACAGAAGCCAAACTGACCTAACGTGTCTTTCTCTTTTTAGTTCATTTTTAAGAATTTTCGTCCGAGTTCCGGAAGTGTTGAGGCCTTGAGGGGGGGGGGGAGAAAGGGAGATGGGAAAAGGGAGAAGAGAAGAGGGAGAAGAGAATAGGGAGAAGAAAAATAGGGAAAAGAGAAAAGGGAGAAGAGAAAAGGGAGAAGTGAAAAGAGAAGAGAAAATGGAGAAGAGGGAGAAGAGAAATGGGAGAAGATGGAGAAGAGAATAGGGAGAAGAGAACTGAGGAGGAGAAGAAGGAGATAAGGACAGACATAGAGAAAGAAAAGGAGACAGAGAAAAAAAGTGATGAGAAATTGAATAAAAAAGTAAGAATAATTAACAAAAGAAGAATAAGAGAATGAAGGAAAAGATATAAGAAAAGAACAGAGAAAAGGATAAAAAAATAATAAGAAAATGAAGAAAAGAAAGAAAATATTTAACTGAAACGAGAATGAAAAAAAAGATGGTAGAAGAAAAGAATAACGATAGAGGAAAAAGCAAAAGAAGAAACGAATAGAGAAAAGGAAGAAAAGGAAAAAGAAGGAAAATAAATAACCGAGAGAGAAGAGAAGGGAGAAAAAGATAGACGGAAAAATAGAGAAAAATAGAACATGAAAAGCGAATTACGAAA
>NC_066544.1:14024780-14034780 GCF_024679095.1 Eriocheir sinensis
AACACAGAGACAGACAGACAGACAGACAGACAGACAGGCGGACAAACAGACGCAGAAACACAGAAAAAAAAGCCACACACGAACACAGACAAACGGAAACAGACACAAACACAGACACACAGAGAAACACACCAACCATTTCCCCCTCCCACCCCTACCCATCCCCCCTTCCCTCCCCCTTTCATGATCGGCCTAGTGAACCCAAATGCAAATTCCAACATTAAGGGAAATTCCTGCGGTCGGTCGCTCGTCTGGGCTCGCGGCGCGGCGGGGCTTAACCAATCGGAGGCGAGCGTCGGCGGGAAGGCCGGCTGTGATTGGTGGACTCAAATCAAAGACTAACATGTACCTGAGGGCTCTCATTACCTCCGCTCGGGTGTAATTATCTTTAAAAACGGATACACTTAGGCCCACCTGGCTGTGCATACGTCATTAGTGGGGAGTGGGGAGTATGTGAGTGGGTGGGAGGGGTTATATAGGGGGATTGGGGAAGGGTGTGTGGGGGAGGAGGTGGAGGATGTGTTTGTGTGGGGGAAAAGGTTATGTGTGTTTGTGTTTGTGTGTGTGTGGGGGGGGGGGGAGGAGGAAGGGAAGTGTGTGGATGGGGAGGGGGGAGTATAGGTTTAGGTTTGTGGGGGGGAGTGGTCAGTGTGTGTGTGTGTGTGTGTGTGTGTGTGTGTGTGTGTGTGTGTGTGTGTGTGTGTGGATACCTAATAATCTCTCGCTAACCTAATTACCTTGATATGATTCACGTGTTCATTTATTCTTAATTAGAGGAATGAATGTATACTCCTAAATCTATCTCTACATACATACACTCATACATACATACATACATACACACGGAAGCACGCGAGTAAATTTGGTGTGTGTGTGTGTGTGTGTGTGTGTGTGTGTGTGTGTGTGTGTGTGTGTGTCTTTGTACCTAGAATAACACCTCCGTTTGATGCCTTAGAGAAGCGACGGCACAAACACAGGTTAATCAGTTTGTCCAGGTGAGAACACGAAGAACAACAACAACAAAACAAAAACAAAAACAAACACAAAGAAAATTAAGATGAAAAAAAAAGACGAAAAAGAATAACAAAACTACTAAAGAGGAACAACAACAACAACAACAACAACAACAACAACAACAACAACAACAACAACAACAACAACAACAACAACAACAATAACAAAACAGGAAATACAACAACAAAATCAAACTAACTAAAATCATGAAGACGAAAAAGGGAAAAAAAAAATCATCACAACTACTTTCACTACTACAATCACAAAACAAGAACAACAAAGACACCAACAATAACAACAACAGCAAAGAGCAACAGCAACGTCAACAACAGCAACAGCAACAACGTCAGAAGCAGCAACAGCGTCTAGTCAGCAATACCGGAACAGCAGCGACAGCGCGACAGGAGGCGACAAATGCAGAGTCGCAAACAACCATTGTGTTCAGAAAGGGACACACAAAACATCGGAAACGGCAGCAGCTAGGCGAACACACACACACACACACACACACACACACACACACACACACACACACACACACACACACACACACACACACGCAGACTTTACAGAATTAAGTGAATATTCAAGTTTTAGTCCTTTGCAATGTGAAATATAAAGCAAACACACACACACACACACACACACACACACACACACACACACACACACACACACACACAGAGGGAGAGAGACTTTACAGAATCAAGTGGATATTCAAGTTTTAGTCCTTTGCAATGTCAAATATGAAGCAAACACGCACACACACACACACACACACACACACACACACACACACACACACACACACACACACACACACACACATACCTGTCTCTCACGCCGCCAAGCACCCATTAGCCGAAACACTCAATACAACATTAACACAGAAATCCCTTCATCCGCGTCTATGTCAGCCTCTCTCTCTCTCTCTCTCTCTAATCACCAAACATTTAACTTTATACACACTCATAAAAAAAACATATTAAATTCCATCCACCTCTCACCTCATTTAAATTTACATCATTTACACTTCTCATTAGACAGCAATTATTTTCTACTTTTCTCTCTCCGTAAACGTATAATTTGTCATGAAAGAAAACACACACACACACACACACACACACACACACACACACACACACACACACACACACACACACACACACGGACGTGACAGCCATTAATTACTTTTCATACACACACTTTTATTTCTTAAAGACTCGTTTGTAAAAATTAAGTGTTTAAATTATGCAGACCAGAAACCTAAGCCCGGATATAAACACACACACACACACACACACACACACACACACACACACACACACACACACAATCCTGATTCTTCCTGTCAGCTCTGTTCCAAGACCCACAAAAATATATATCATGAATTTCTGAAAACACTTATCATTTCTGTCTTTCCCTTCTTCTTTCCTTTGTTTATGTCTTTTTCTTTCCTTCCTTCCTTCCTTCCTTCCTTCCTTCCCTCCTTCCCTCCCTTCCTTCTTTCCAACCTTATTTCCTCTTTCATTGCCTTCCTCACTCCCTTTAACATTATTTCTCATATCTCCCTGAACTCACACCCCCCCCACACACACAGGGCAGATAAGCTTTGAGGCCAGAAATAGAGGCAAGAGGTTCGCCCATATGGCTTACCTGGAGGAAGAGGAAGAGGAAGAGGAGGAGGAGAAGGAGGAATACATAGGAACATACATAGGAAGAACAGACACCAGAAGACCTGTTGGTCTATGGCGAGGGTGTCTGTCTACTACCGCTACTACTAGTAATCTACGTGTGGTAGGACAGGGTAGAATAGATGAGGGCTCCTCCCCACCCACCTCTCCCTCCGGCAGCGTGCCGGCAGGAAATAGTTAAAAGAGAACACCATGTGCCTTTCATGAAGAAAAGGCCATGGAAAATTTACAGTAAAGAGAGAAATAAGAGGAGATTACTACCCTTAACTTACGCTACTGGTGACCTAAGCTGTGGGGGAAACTAATGTCTTCAAGTTGTGCTCGTGCTGCAGTGTGCCTGAAACATACGAAAAATGTCAGTAAAACCTTTTATCCCTGAAGTACTTATCCAATGAAGACTTGAAGCTATTGATCTATTCCAGTGATCGACGACTCTATTATTGAAATAACTTCTGCGCGCCAATGAACAATCAATAAAGGAGGAGAACGAGGAGTAAGGCAGCAAAAAAGAAGGCATGATGGAGGAAAATGTAAGGGAAGGAAAAATTTATATAAGAGGAGACTTAAAAGAAAGAGAAAAAAAGAAAAAGATGAAGAAATATAGTAATAACCTCTGTAGTAGTAGTAGTAGTAGTAGTAGTAGTAGTAGTAGTAAAGTAAATGGGTGAGAGAAAAGTGAAAGGAAGGTTCACTTTTCTTCATTTTTCTTATCTCTCTCTTATTTCCTCTTCTCACAACCCCTCCTCTTCCCTTCCCTCGCCGACTTCCCTTCCCCTTCCCCCTCCACTTCCTCCACCTCTCCCTCTACTTCCCTCCACCTCTCACACAATCAGTACCATCCTTTCGCCGCTCCTCCATTTCCTACAGCTGTTCCTCTCCTCCTCCTCCTCCTCCTCCTTCTCCTCTCCTCCTCTTTCATCCCTTCCATCATGCCTCCCTTCCCTCCCTTCCCTTCCCTTACCCTGTCTTCCATTTGCTTCAATGTACTTTACTTTCCCTTTGTTTTCCTTCTCTTTTCTCTCATTTTTCTCTCATTCCATTTTCCTTATTTTTATTTCATTCCCTTTCTCTTCACGTCCTTTTTTTCCCTTTCCTTCACTTCTCGTCAATTCTCCTTTCTTCTCTTCCCTACCGTTCCCTTCACTTTCCTTTCCTTCCCTTTTCTTCCCTTCGTTTCCCTTTCATTACCTTACTTTCCCTTCCCTTCCTTCTTCCTTTTCCTTCCAATATAAGACTTCCCCTCCTCTCCCTCGTTCTCTTCCTATGTATTCGTCCATTTTCCTCTCTCCCCTCTCCCTCCCTCCCTTCCCTCTCTCCCCTCTCCCTTCCTCCTCCCTCCAAACACTCACACACACACATGTAATTCAATGTTCATTTTTAAAAGTCATATCAAATTAGGCATTCAACAACCGGGACTTTTTTTATGTCTCTCTGGCAAAACGTCGGCAGAAGAGACAGACAGACAGACAGACAGAGAGACAGACAGACAGACAGACAGACAGGCGAGGGACAGGACTCTCTCTTCATCTCTCTCTTTCCCTTTCTCTTGGTTGACTGACTGATTGGTTGACTGACTGACTGGTTGACTGAATGATTGGCTAAGTGACTGACAGGCTGAGTGACTGGTTGGTCGACTGTGATTGGCTGACTAACTGATTGGCTGCGAGACTGATTGGTAGACTGACGGATTGGTTGACTGACTGAGTGGTTGACCGTCACTGGTTGACTGACTGATTGGTTGACTGACATGGGTTGACGGATAAAATGGTTGAGTTCGATTCTAATTACAAGTTTTACTGATATAATTGACGTTATTCTGATTCATGTTTCTGTTAATTATATTCCGTGTGTTGGAAGCGTTCTTGATTGTTTGATGAAATGACTGACTAACTATTTTCATTGACTCTCTGAAGTACTTTGAGTTATTCCTTATATGTATTTCTTCTTCTGTCCATATGTTTTCACCTCATTATGATTATGCCTATATTATTATTACTATTATCATCATTATTACTATTATTATTATTTTGTTATTGTTATTATCTGTAGTAGTAGTAGTAGTAGTAGTAGTAGGAGGAGGAGGAGGAGGAGGAGGAGGAGTGTGAAGTAGTAGTAGTAGTAGTAGTAGTAGTAGTAGTAGGAGTAGTAGTAGTAGTAGTAGTAGTAGTAGTAGTAGTAGTAGTTGCATCATTATTACACCACAATTTAATTAGCATTATCATAACCGTAACCATCATTAATAATAAATACGTTCATTAGCACCCTTATAAACACCGCGTTATAAAGCACAATTCATATTCATGGCGGCGTGATGGACAAAACTAGTGAATCAGCTTCCTAATTGAGGCCGACAACGTACCGCGCCCTCCATCCGCGGGCCGCGTTATTAAAGGCCCTGACTCACGCCGCGGCATTCCTTATTCCCGCGGCCGGCATAATTAATCGCGTTTGTATGATAATATATTTCCATCATTAAATGCGTGTGTCGAGTGAGGCGGAATGACGGCCGGAAAAAGTTAGTTACCCGTCACGCCGAGGGTTTCACAGGAGATGTCTGATTTATGCTGTTGTTGTTGTTGTTGTTGTTGTTGTTGTTGTTGTGTGTTGCAGAGAAAACCAACTAAAGAAAATAAGAAAAACAAAAAAAGTTACCCGTCACGCCGAGGCATTCACAGATGTCTGATTTATGTTGTTGTTGTTGTTGTTGTTGTTGTTGTTGTTGTTGTTGTGTGTTGCAGAGAAACCCAACCAAAAAAATAAGGAAACAAAAAAAGTTACCCGTCACGCCGAGGCATTCACAGGAGAAGTTTGGTTAGTTTTTGTTGTTGTTGTTGTTTTGTGTGTAGCAGAAAAAACTAACCAGAGAAAAAAACAAAACAGGAAAACAAGTAAATCGTCAGGCCCAAGGATTCACAGGAGAGCTTTGGTCAGTGGGTTTTGGTGTGTGGCAGAGATTACAAGACACAAAAAGGCTAAAGACGAAACGAAACAGTAAAAGGCAACACATTCCTAAAAAAAAAAAACAGTATTGAGAATGTCACAAGAAAGATGTGGTGGATATTTTTAGTGTGTGGCAGAGAATACAAAGAGAAAAAACCCAGAGTCAAAAATAAAATAGAAAAGCGTAACTTCTCCAAAAAAAAAAATATTGAACTTAGCACAATATCTGTCAATTTTGGTTAGAGAGACGTCTTGATACTCTCCTTCTGAAATATTTATAGTTTTAGTTAGTTATAGTTAAAGCTGAAGTCAAAGAGTTATAGAAAGGAGGAAATACAGAAGAAGAAAGGCTGTCCCAGAATTTACCAGTGCGAGGGATGAAAGAGTGAAAATACACGCTGACTCTTGCATAATTAAGTTGGACAGCATATGGATGAGCTAGAAAATAGGTCGCTGGAGTGTGTATGTTTGGGAAGGAGGGGAGGAAGGGAGAAGTGCTTGCAGTTGGGGAAATTCAGAAGAGCAGTCAGCATGAGAACAGCGATAGAAGATAGGGAGACAGCAAGACAGAAACTATTATCTTCCTTTTCCCTCTTTATGGTTATGTTTGAAGTTGTAACGTTAAGGGAAAGAGAAAAAAAAAACGAAGAAAGACCGTCCCAGAATTAACCAGTGGGAGGGATGAAAGAGTGAAGATACACGCTAACTCTTCCATCATTAAGTCGGACAGCATATGGATGAGCTAGAAAATAGGTCGCTGGAGAGGAAATATAAACGAAGAAAGACCGTCGCATAATTTACCAGTGCGAGGGATGAAAGAGTGAAGATACACGTCAACTCTTGCATCATTAAGTCGGACAGCATATGGATGAGCTAGAACGGAGAACGCTAGAGTGTGCGTGTGTGGTGGGGTGAGGAAGGGAGGAGTTCTTGCAGCTGGGGAAATTCAGAAAAGCAATCATTAAGAGAAAAGTGATAAAAGACAGGAAGACAGCAAGACAGCAATCATCATTACGCACTATTGAAAAAAAAAGCGCATTAGAGGGGGAAAGGGCAAAACTGGATACGAATTAAGAGTCATTGAGGAAAGTTAATTGGACCATTAAAGTTATAAGCTCCGCCAAACTAAGCCGCGCCGTAATCATTTTCCCCGCGGTGATAACATGTCTGTCTGCGGCGCCGACTCGTGACTCGTGACCCGTGACCCGTGAATCGCGAATCGTGCCCTTGGCGATATATTGAAAGCCTGAGTATCTACGAGGGAAGGATAACAGTATTGCAATTCAACCTCTTCACCATCTCGTCTGGCACGCTCCGCCCTAGATCACTGGCCACCTTATGAAATAGAAAGGAGAATAAACTAACACGGAGCATACGTCAGAGGGCGCATCGCTTCACTCACCAGTCGAGTCCACGAAAAACAAGAAAGGATGGCTGGTAATTGTGCATGGAAAAAGACAGTAAAACAAAAGAGAATAAAGGGTTAGAAGGATAAGACAGAACTGAAAAAAAGCTCAGAGAAGAGGAGGAAACGATGAAGATAAAAACGCAGAGAGAAAAAATGAGTAGAAGAAAATTGAAAAGAATAATTCAGAAAAGGAGAAGGAAAAGAGGAGAGAGAGAGATTAACTTTCCCCGTTATCTGTATATTGCAAGACCAACTATTGTATATTTTTAAGCACAGGAAGCAAACATTGACCAAACCTTCGACTTGCTAGTTCTTGTCCCCGCGGCGTGAGGCAATACAATTTTCATATTATTTAAAGTTCTGGAGAGAGATTAACTTTCCCCGCTATCTGTATATTGCAAAACCAACTACTGCATCTTTTTAAAGCATAGGAAGCAAACATTGACCAAACCTTCGACTTGCTGGCTCTTGTCCCCGCGGCGTGAGGCAATACAACCCCGGACGACCACTTTCCGGAAGCCCTCAGGTGATCGCCGAGGCCGCGCTTGTGTGCCGCGGGCCGGGCGTTGCCACAATAGGAGGACGATCCTTTGGTGGCACAGCACTGTCCGCGGCCTCTTCCTCCTATTGATCTTCATAGAGCCAATATTACCCCGAGAACCAATACCACCAATACCCGCCCATGGGGATACGGAGCCACGCGTGCACTCCGCCTTAAGCCTCACCGCACTAATACAGTCAGTGGGCGCGCGATTTCACTTTATTTTAAAGGGCCAGCGATAGAGGTTTTGTTTTGCTTTCTCTTTTGCCTTTGAGATGCTTCCATTCCTTCATTATTTCCAGATTTCACCGCGCTAATACAGTCAGTGGGCACGCGATTTCACTTTATTTTAGAGGAGCAGCGACTGTAAGTTTTGTTTTGCTTTCTTGTTTTTCCTTGAGATGCTTCCGTTACTGTAAAAAAAAATCATCTCTTCCATTCCTTCATTATTTCCAAACTTAAGTCGTGTTTCTTCCCAATTTCAAATCAACGTATGAGAAAACGATGAACCTTTGATTCTCGAATTCGGAGCATCAAACATCCCGGCTTCTCACCCATTAAATATCACCAGGAAACAATAATAATTAACCATTTCAACGATAACAACATAAAAAGCCAGTTATTGGAGCACAGGAGACAGCTTTTGGGTTGGAAATCGGGAAATATGAGAAACTGAGTACGAGAATCTGGTAACGTTGCTTTGTCCCCATTCAGCCTAGTCAACAAGCACAGTCACCCCTGCAAACCTTCATCGAGGGGCTCACGTGCTCCCTCCCTGTATAATACTTTGAGGAAACAACAAATATCGTGCCGGGCTGACCTATACTGAGCCGGCCGTCCCGCGCTCAGGGTACACACACACACACACACACACACACACACACACACACACACACACACACACATATACACACACACTATTTTAAATCCGTCTCTTGCCTTCTTTCCTATCTTCCTTTTTCTTCTCTCTCTCTCTCTCTCTCTCTCTCTCTCTCTCTCTCTCTCTCTCTCTCTCTCTCTCTCTCTCTCTCTCTCTCTCTCTCACACACACACACACACACTTTCCACACATTTTCCTCTATCCCCTTCACGGCACCTTTTCTCACTAAACAACACAAAAATAACATCCATTCCGGCTCACCATAAGTTAGACACAACAGCCTTTCCTTTCGTTACTTTCCTGGATGATTTTCTTGCCAATTGAGTTCCTCTTTCTTTCTCATACTTTCCTGGCTCGTATATTTTAGTTTTATCATTTCCTTTTTCTTTTCCATATTATTTCCGTGGTTGATTTACTTTCCTTTTTCTTTTCCTTTCCCTTTATTTCAAGTTTCGTTCCCATTCTCTCATGTATCTTTCCTTCCATTCCTTTTCTTTTTCTTTACTTCCTTTTCTTTATCTTCCCTTCCTTTCCCTTTCTCCTTTAACCTTATCTTCACTTATTTTCACCTCTGTTCTGTGACACACGCTTAACACAACACCTTTTTCTCATCATTTCCCTTTCTCTCTCATTTATCTTTCCTTCCATTCCTTTTCTTTTTCTTTGCGGCCTTTTCTCTATCTTCCCTTCCTTTCCCTTTCTCCTTTTACCTTATCTTCACTTATTTCCACCCCTGTTCCATGACACAAGAAATGACACAAGAAGAAAAGAGGAAAGTGAAAGAATATGAAAGGAAAGAACAGCAAAGTAGAAGGAAGAGATTGTATTCCTCCCCTAAGTCCACCTCAACACCCTATACCACAGAATCGTAACCCAAGCGAGTGGAATCAAATCGTACAAAAACCCAGACAAAAGGATCGAATCTCCCATAACAAACCCACAGTCACGTGTCTTCTAAGAGATTCACAAAAGTACCCAACCCTCTCCACTGACAATCCTCCTTCCCCCTCCAGGTCCCGTCGTGGCTGATAGCGGACTCAACCCTCTTATACCCTCCCCGATCCTCTTCCTCCTACAGTCTCGATCCCATCCTGGACCACCACGGCCATCCTATCTCCCTCTGGAATCTATTGCTCCGGTCCTAATCCCCTTAATCCCGATCCACTTCCACATGGGCCAGAGTACGGTTAGGGGATCACAGGGTCGGGAGGGTTACGTGGTATTGGATTCCACATCACCCACGTAGTATTTAAGGGTTCTGATCGCTTATTGACAGTTTGGGGATTATTTCGTTTGTCCATATTTGTTTTTGTGTGTCATTGTGCGTGTGTGTGTGTGTGTGTGTGTGTGTGTGTGTGTGTTTACAGTAGGTGATTAAGTTTTATATGTATGTATGTATGTGTTTGTTTTGTTTTAATATATTTTTTTTAATTGGTGTGTTCGTTGTCGTTTTTTTGCTTATTGAGAGAGAGAGAGAGAGAGAGAGAGAGAGAGAGAGAGAGAGAGAGAGAGAGAGAGAGAGA
>NC_066544.1:14039780-14042280 GCF_024679095.1 Eriocheir sinensis
CACACACACACACACACACACACACACACACACACACACACACACACACAGAACGTCAGGCCGCCAATCTTCCCACTAGTTATTTCACCCTTTTTTCCTCACCCCTTTTTTTTCCTCCTTCCTCCCTTTCCTTCCACTCCAAACGATTAAACAAAAAATAACTGAAAAAAAAAAAAGTTGACGGAGGAAAAAAGGGGAAAATATTTTAAAACTAAGACTTTGATATCACAAAAGCCTTTACGATCATTACTATCTTCTTTTGTTTCTGCTGCAACTGATCCATCTATCCCATGACCACCACTACACCCCCCCCCCTCTTCTCCCCCTCTTCTGTGGGCGTGTGTCCGTGTGTGTGTATGTTAAGAGAAGGGGGGGGGGGGGGAGGAAGGCCGAGATAACCATGCATCCAGGCAGTTATGATGACAATAACAAAAAATAATATGAGGTGAGGGAAATGGGAGTGAGGGAGGAGATGGGGTGATGGGGTGAGTGGGGAGTGGGGTGAGGAAAGGGACGGGCTGAAGAGAGTGCGCTACATTACAGATGATGTTAAGAGGTGAAAGGGTGAGGAAATGGGATGGGGGTGATGTGGGGAGGGTGTAGTGGGGTGCCTGGGTGATGGGGTGAGGAGATGGGGTGAGGACTGGGTTGGGAAGGAGAGAGAGTGGGTGCTAGATGACAGACGGGGTTAAAAGGCGATGGGGAGAGGTGGGGAGGTGAAAAGAGGAAGGGGTGGTGGGGTGGTGGTGATGGGGGAATGAAGGTGGGGAGGAGTGGATTGGGGTGTAGAGAGAGCGTTAGTTGATAGATGGTTTTAAGAGGCGATAGTGAGAGGTGGGGAGGTGACACAGGGAAGGGGTGCAGAGACGAAGGTGATAGGTGGGGGAGCAGGGGATGGGGGGCAGGTTATAGGGGGGGGGCAGGTGATGGGGCGGGGAGATAGTGAGTGTTAAAAGCGAGGCGATCGAGGCTGTGAATGACAATTGACAATGACCGACCGCAGCCATCACCGCCGCGGGTACTGCATTTTTGGGCCATTCGCGGCAACACCATTTTGGCCCCCCCCAGATAGACACAGATAGATAGACAGATAGATAGAGAGAAAGAGAGAAAGATAGATAGACAGAAAGAAGGAAGGAAAGATATCGGTAGAAAGATAGATTGACAAACAGAAAGATAAACAGATGAATATATGGATGCATAGATATATAGATAGCCAAATAAATAGATAGAAGCAGATAAACAAACACACACAAAGATATAAAGACCTATAGAAAGATAGAGATAGATAGATAGATAGATACAAAAATGAATACACAGACACATTAATAAAGACATATAAAAAGGCATATAGATAGATAGATAGGTAGATAGATAGATAGATAGTTAATTGAGTTCTATCTAAAAACTGAGACTAGAACAATACAACACAGACAGAGAACAATGCAAACAATCGTGGTCTTTGAAACTACCCCCCCCCCCCACACACACACACACACAATCACCATCACCACCACCATCATCACCACCACTAAACACCAGAACCTAACCTAAAACACCAAATAACTTCCTTTACCTCCACTTCATCACCACCATCACCAACACCACCATCACCAACACCACACAATCCTAACTTAAAACCTCGCATTCTCTCTCTCACACTCTCTCTCTCTTCGAATCCTCCCACGGTGCAAATAATGGTCTAACGCGACACGAGGTTTACTTAAGTTTATCACCCGGGTTTTGGTGCCGCTCGTAGAAAATGGGATGCTTCGTCATGGCGCGGAGGGAAAGAAAACGGACTGGGAACAAAGAGAACGGGAACAAGGTGCGTATATAGTGGATTCAAGAGAGGTGGAAGCTTTTGTATATCTCCCTGTGCTTGGTATTCATGGGACCAGAGGAAGGAAGGAAGATTCAAGAGGTTAGATCCCCGACCTTGTGCAAATATTGAGAGATGTTGATTCCGTTTTCCTTGACTTAGGGTATTTTCCGGAGTGGACAGGGGAAGCTTAACTGGAAAATAGACAGAGATGGAAAGATAGATACAAAGATAAATAGACAGAGTGAGAGAGAGGAAAAATACTTTGAACTCCCTTTCTCTCTCCGCCCTTCTCTCTTCTCTCTCACTTATCTAAACGGCATATCTCCTCTCTCCTTTTCCCTTCTCTTTTTTTTCCACTGCTCTCTCTCTCTCTCTCTCTCTCTCTCTCTCTCTCTCTCTCTCTCTCTCTCTCTCTCTCTCTCTCTCTCTCTCTCTCGCTTCCCATAACACTCAGCCCCTCCAATCACTTTTTTCCTCCTTATTCCCCTTTTCCTTTCCCTTTCCTTCCCTTCATATCATACTCAACTAAATCTACATCTCTCACTTTCCCCTTCCTCTTTCCCTCCCCTCTCTCTCCCTCATCTCTATCAAAACGACCCATCAATACTGTCCGTCTCCCCGCCACCCATATCATACTTTCCCATCACCTTCCTCTACATCACACATCACACCCTC